>NC_091454.1:2671755-2886755 GCF_027789765.1 Dendropsophus ebraccatus | reverse complement strand
CCCCCTAATATATATATACACCCCCCCCTAATATATATACCCCCCCCCCAATATATATATATATATATACCCCCTCAGCGCTCTCACTGGATTCAGGTACCGACAGATCTATATACCCCTCCCCCCTATATATATATATATATATATATATATATATATATATATATATATGTATATATGCCCACATATATATCTATATACCACCCCCTCCCCATATACCTATATACCACCCCCCCATATATCTATGTACCACCCCATATAGATCTATATGGAGCCCTAATATATGTATATACACCCCAATAAATCTATATAAACCCCATATATCTACATACATATATATATCTGTACACCCCCCCCCCCCTCCCCCGGTGCCCTCACTGGATTGTACCGACATATCTATATACCCCACTATATATCTATATACACCCCCCCCCCCCATATATTTGTGGACATTCCCCCCCCCCCCAGCGCCCTCACTGGATTCAGGTACCGCATATCTATATACTCCCCCATATATTTATCTATATACCCCCACACCGCCCTCACTGGATTCAGGTACCGATATATCTATATAGCTACACACACACCCTCCCCCAGCGCCTTAACCAGATTCAGATACCAATATATCTATGTACCCCGTATATATTTCCCCCTACCCCCACATGTTTATCACCCTCCCTTTTGTCTGTACCCCTTATGGTAACAGCTACACCCCACCAACACTCTATGGTAACAGCTACACCCCACCAACACTCTATGGTAACAGCTTCACCCCACCAACGCCCCTTAGTAACAGCTACACCCCACCAACACTCTATGGTAACAGCTACACCCCACCAACGCCCCTTAGTAACAGCTACACCCCGCCAACACTCTATGGTAACAGCTACAGCCCACCAACACTCTATGGTAACAGCTACACCCCACCAACGCCCCTTAGTAACAGCTACACCCCACCAACACTCTATGGTAACAGCTACACCCCACCAACGCCCCTTAGTAACAGCTACACCCCGCCAACACTCTATGGTAACAGCTACAGCCCACCAACACTCTATGGTAACAGCTACACCCCGCCAACACTCTATGGTAACAGCTACAGCCCACCAACACTCTATGGTAACAGCTACAGCCCACCAACACTCTATGGTAACAGCTACAGCCCACCAACACTCTATGGTAACAGCTTCACCCCACCAACGCCCCTTAGTAACAGCTACACCCCGCCAACACTCTATGGTAACAGCTACACCCCACCAACGCCCCTTAGTAACAGCTACACCCCGCCAACACTCTATGGTAACAGCTACAGCCCACCAACACTCTATGGTAACAGCTACACCCCACCAACGCCCCTTAGTAACAGCTACACCCCACCAACACTCTATGGTAACAGCTACACCCCACCAACGCCCCTTAGTAACAGCTACACCCCGCCAACACTCTATGGTAACAGCTACAGCCCACCAACACTCTATGGTAACAGCTACACCCCGCCAACACTCTATGGTAACAGCTACAGCCCACCAACACTCTATGGTAACAGCTACAGCCCACCAACACTCTATGGTAACAGCTACAGCCCACCAACACTCTATGGTAACAGCTACAGCCCACCAACACTCTATGGTAACAGCTACAGCCCACCAACACTCTATGGTAACAGCTACAGCCCACCAACACTCTATGGTAACAGCTACAGCCCACCAACACTCTATGGTAACAGCTACAGCCCACCAACACTCTATGGTGACAGCTACAGCCCACCAACACTCTATGGTGACAGCTACAGCCCACCAACACTCTATGGTGACAGCTACAGCCCACCAACACTCTATGGTGACAGCTACAGCCCACCAACACTCTATGGTGACAGCTACAGCCCACCAACACTCTATGGTGACAGCTACAGCCCACCAACACTCTATGGTGACAGCTACAGCCCACCAACACTCTATGGTGACAGCTACAGCCCACCAACACTCTATGGTGACAGCTACAGCCCACCAACACTCTATGGTGACAGCTACAGCCCACCAACACTCTATGGTGACAGCTACAGCCCACCAACACTCTATGGTGACAGCTACAGCCCACCAACACTCTATGGTGACAGCTACAGCCCACCAACACTCTATGGTGACAGCTACAGCCCACCAACACTCTATGGTGACAGCTACAGCCCACCAACACTCTATGGTGACAGCTACAGCCCACCAACACTCTATGGTGACAGCTACAGCCCACCAACACTCTATGGTGACAGCTACAGCCCACCAACACTCTATGGTGACAGCTACAGCCCACCAACACTCTATGGTGACAGCTACAGCCCACCAACACTCTATGGTGACAGCTACAGCCCACCAACACTCTATGGTGACAGCTACAGCCCACCAACACTCTATGGTGACAGCTACAGCCCACCAACACTCTATGGTGACAGCTACAGCCCACCAACACTCTATGGTGACAGCTACAGCCCACCAACACTCTATGGTGACAGCTACAGCCCACCAACACTCTATGGTGACAGCTACAGCCCACCAACACTCTATGGTGACAGCTACAGCCCACCAACACTCTATGGTGACAGCTACAGCCCACCAACACTCTATGGTGACAGCTACAGCCCACCAACACTCTATGGTGACAGCTACAGCCCACCAACACTCTATGGTGACAGCTACAGCCCACCAACACTCTATGGTGACAGCTACAGCCCACCAACACTCTATGGTGACAGCTACAGCCCACCAACACTCTATGGTGACAGCTACAGCCCACCAACACTCTATGGTGACAGCTACAGCCCACCAACACTCTATGGTGACAGCTACAGCCCACCAACACTCTATGGTGACAGCTACAGCCCACCAACACTCTATGGTGACAGCTACAGCCCACCAACACTCTATGGTGACAGCTACAGCCCACCAACACTCTATGGTGACAGCTACAGCCCACCAACACTCTATGGTGACAGCTACAGCCCACCAACACTCTATGGTGACAGCTACAGCCCACCAACACTCTATGGTGACAGCTACAGCCCACCAACACTCTATGGTGACAGCTACAGCCCACCAACACTCTATGGTGACAGCTACAGCCCACCAACACTCTATGGTGACAGCTACAGCCCACCAACACTCTATGGTGACAGCTACAGCCCACCAACACTCTATGGTGACAGCTACAGCCCACCAACACTCTATGGTGACAGCTACAGCCCACCAACACTCTATGGTGACAGCTACAGCCCACCAACACTCTATGGTGACAGCTACAGCCCACCAACACTCTATGGTGACAGCTACAGCCCACCAACACTCTATGGTGACAGCTACAGCCCACCAACACTCTATGGTGACAGCTACAGCCCACCAACACTCTATGGTGACAGCTACAGCCCACCAACACTCTATGGTGACAGCTACAGCCCACCAACACTCTATGGTGACAGCTACAGCCCACCAACACTCTATGGTGACAGCTACAGCCCACCAACACTCTATGGTGACAGCTACAGCCCACCAACACTCTATGGTGACAGCTACAGCCCACCAACACTCTATGGTAACAGCTACAGCCCACCAATATTCTTTAATGACAGCTACAGCCCACCAACATTCTATAGTGACAGCTACAGCCCACCAACATTCTATAGTGACAGCTACAGCCCACCAACATTCTATAGTGACAGCTACAGCCCACCAACATTCTATAGTGACAGCTACAGCCCACCAACATTCTATAGTGACAGCTACAGCCCACCAATATTCTTTAGTGACAGCTACAGCCCACCAATATTCTATAGTGACAGCTACAGCCCACCTACGTTCTATAGTGACAGCTACAGCCCACCAATATTCTATAGTGACAGCTACACCCCACCAATATTCTATAGTAACAGCTACACCCCACCAATATTCTATAGTAACAGCTACACCCCACCTACATTCTATAGTGACAGCTACAGCCCACCAATATTCTATAGTGACAGCTACACCCCACCAACACCCCGTGGTGACAGCTACACCCCACCAACACCCTATAGTGACAGCTACAGCCCAGTAATATCCCATTGAGACTGTATTCCATGTGTTCACCCCTCTGTAATCCTTGCACTGCAGCATCCTCACAACCGCCATACTACTGCTGTACCCCTCGCTGTTACCTTTACACCCCTAGAGTACACCGCCCTATATTCTCACCCCTGGACTTTTTTTTGTTTCTTACACTCTGTCATACTTTTGTCCCCCCCACACCCCATGCTGTCCCCCCCACACCCCATGCTGTCCCCCCCCACCCCACGCTGACCCCCCCCCCCACCCCACGCTGTCCCCCCCCCACCCTGACCCCCCCCCCCACCCCATGCTGTCCCCCCCCCACACACACCCCACGCTGTCCCCCCCCCCACACCATGCTGTCCCCTCCACACCCCACGCTGTCGCCCTGTTATAACCGCTGCCCCCTCTTCGGCCATCCCTGTACACAAAGCTGTAGCTGCCCCCTCCCCCCATTGTCAGACCCCCGGCCTCTCATGTGGAGGACAGTGAGCAGACACAGATGATGTCACTCCCCCCCCCCATTAACCCTTTGTGCGTCTTGTCTTTGTCTCATCTCCTTGGAGGAATCTGAGGTCTGGAAATCTCAGTGAATCCCTGGGGGTCATGTGACCTGCGGTCTCTGCCCATGTGCGGCCGACCATGTCTCCGCCGGAGATGAGGATATAGCAGACTGTGTATGGGGGAGAACACTGCAACCATAACACACTGACATATGGGAGCCAAGTCACACGTCGCCATGGTGATGGGGGGGCTCTGATGGAGAGCGTGTGAGGTGACATTAGGGTCTGATAGTCCGCTATGTGGTGACTGGATGGAGGGTCTGATAGTCCGCTATGTGGTGACAGGAGGGTCTGATAGTCCGCTATGTGGTGATGGTGACAGGAGGGTCTGATAGTCCGCTATGTGGTGATGGTGACAGGAGGGTCTGATAGTCCGCTATGTGGTGGTGACAGGAGGGTCTGATAGTCCGCTATGTGGTGGTGACAGGAGGGTCTGATAGTCCGCTATGTGGTGACAGGAGGGTCTGATAGTCCGCTATGTGGTGATGGTGACAGGAGGGTCTGATAGTCCGCTATGTGGTGGTGACAGGAGGGTCTGATAGTCCGCTATGTGGTGACTGGATGGAGGGTCTGATAGTCCGCTATGTGGTGGTGGTGACAGGAGGGTCTGATAGTCCGCTATGTGGTGGTGGTGACAGGAGGGTCTGATAGTCCGCTATGTGGTGGTGACAGGAGGGTCTGATAGTCCGCTATGTGGTGGTGGTGACAGGAGGGTCTGATAGTCCGCTATGTGGTGATGGTGACAGCAGGGTCTGATAGTCCGCTATGTGGTGGTGGTGACAGGAGGGTCTGATAGTCCGCTATGTGGTGGTGACAGGAGGGTCTGATAGTCCGCTATGTGGTGGTGACATTAGGGTCTGATAGTCCGCTATGTGGTGGTGGTGACAGGAGGGTCTGATAGTCCGCTATGTGGTGGTGACAGGAGGGTCTGATAGTCCGCTATGTGGTGGTGGTGACAGGAGGGTCTGATAGTCCGCTATGTGGTGGTGACATTAGGGTCTGATAGTCCGCTATGTGGTGGTGGTGACAGGAGGGTCTGATAGTCCGCTATGTGGTGGTGGTGACAGGAGGGTCTGATAGTCCGCTATGTGGTGGTGGTGACAGGAGGGTCTGATAGTCCGCTATGTGGTGGTGGTGACAGGAGGGTCTGATAGTCCGCTATGTGGTGACTGGATGGAGGGTCTGATAGTCCGCTATGTGGTGATGGTGACAGGAGGGTCTGATAGTCCGCTATGTGGTGACTGGATGGAGGGTCTGATAGTCCGCTATGTGGTGATGGTGACAGGAGGGTCTGATAGTCCGCTATGTGGTGACGGGATGGAGGGTCTGATAGTCCGCTATGTGGTGGTGGTGGTGACAGCAGGGTCTGATAGTCCGCTATGTGGTGATTACGGAATTATCTGATAGTCCGCTATGTGGGGGCGATAGGATGGAGGGCCTGATACGTTGGTGGTCATCCGGCTCTCCCGGTCTCCTGTACGGCAGATCCCATTGGTCGGTTTATAGCAGTGGGCGGAGCCATCAGGTGACTTCCCTTTTACTCACAGGACGTGAAACGTGAATTTCCTCACTGACATGAAGAGACGTCCGTTCTGAGCCTTTTTCTTCTTCTATCTGCTTCCTGTCCGTGACGACCCGGGGGGGGGGGATATCTATGGGGGGGGGGGGGGGGGGCGGTATCTATGGGGGGCGCTGTCTCTACTGTTAGGTGAATACTTGGATTTTTCACACATTGTTGGTTTAAGTTCTTTAAATTTTCCATCGTTCCACGGACGAATATTATTTTTAGATGCAACTTTTATTTTAATCTTCCTGTTCTGTGTATTCACCCAAAGATTCCCATAATCCACCATTAGCGACAAATTTAGCCTCAGCCTAGCGTGTGCGGGGGGTAGTAAATCAGTCACACCATATTGGAACAGAATATTTACCAATCCTTCTTATACACAGGATATACAGGGGGCGGGGCTGTGACTACCTCTCTATACACAGAATATACAGGGGGTGGGGCTGTGACTACCTCTCTATACACAGGATATACAGGTGGCGGGGCTGTGACTACCTCTCTATACACAGGATATACAGGGGGCGGGGCTGTGACTACCTCTCTATACACAGGATATACAGGGGGCGGGGCTGTGACTACCTCTCTATACACAGGATATACAGGGGGCGGGGCTGTGACTACCTCTCTATACACAGGATATACAGGGGGCGGGGCTGTGACTACCTCTCTATACACAGGATATACAGGGGGCGGGGCTGTGACTACCTCTCTATACACAGGATATACAGGGGGCGGGGCTGTGACTACCTCTCTATACACAGGATATACAGGGGGCGGGGCTGTGACTACCTCTCTATACACATGATATCCAGGGGGCGGGGCTGTGAATGCCTCTCTATACACAGGATATACAGGGGGCGGGGCTGTGACTGCCTCTCTATACACAGGATATACAGGGGGCGGGGCTGTGACTACCTCTCTATACACAGGATATACAGGAGGCGGGGCTGTGACTACCTCTCTATACACAGGATATACAGGGGGCGGGGCTGTTACTACCTCCCCATACACAGTATATACAGGCTGGGTGTTGCTGTAGTAGGGACAGGACTCCTCTTCTTCCTCGGTGATCAGTCAGGCGTCTCTGGATACAATGCTCGGCATTCATGTTCCGGCTCCACGTGTTCTCTGCAGATCCGGTACATTATACACCAAATGCAATTATATCAGGATCAGCATCGGCCTCGCTGACCCCCCCCCCCCCCCCCCCAAATCCTATCCATGTATCTGTATGTATCCTGCCAGTGGGGGGGGGGGTACTATATACCATGTGATACATTGTATCCAAATATAACAGAATAAATAGTGATCAGCAGCAGCACACATGTATCTCCCCCAGATGATCAGCAGCAGCAGCACACATGTATCTCCCCCAGATGATCAGCAGCAGCAGCAGCAGCAGCACACATGTATCTCCTCCAGATGATCAGCAGCAGCAGCAGCACACATGTATCTCCCCCAGATGATCAGCAGCAGCACACATGTATCTCCCCCAGATGATCAGCAGCAGCAGCACACATGTATCTCCTCCAGATGATCAGCAGCAGCAGCACACATGTATCTCCTCCAGATGATCAGCAGCAGCAGCACACATGTATCTCCCCCAGATGATCAGCAGCAGCACACATGTATCTCCCCCAGATGATCAGCAGCAGCAGCACACATGTATCTCCTCCAGATGATCAGCAGCAGCAGCACACATGTATCTCCTCCAGATGATCAGCAGCAGCAGCACACATGTATCTCCCCCAGATGATCAGCAGCAGCAGCAGCACACATGTATCTCCCCCAGATGATCAGCAGCAGCAGCAGCACACATGTATCTCCCCCAGATGATCAGCAGCAGCACACATGTATCTCCCCCAGATGATCAGCAGCAGCAGCAGCACACATGTATCTCCTCCAGATGATCAGCAGCAGCAGCACACATGTATCTCCCCCAGATGATCAGCAGCAGCAGCACACATGTATCTCCTCCAGATGATCAGCAGCAGCAGCAGCACACATGTATCTCCCCCAGATGATCAGCAGCAGCACACATGTATCTCCCCCAGATGATCAGCAGCAGCAGCAGCACACATGTATCTCCTCCAGATGATCAGCAGCAGCAGCACACATGTATCTCCCCCAGATGATCAGCAGCAGCAGCAGCACACATGTATCTCCCCCAGATGATCAGCAGCAGCAGCAGCACACATGTATCTCCCCCAGATGATCAGCAGCAGCAGCAGCACACATGTATCTCCCCCAGATGATCAGCAGCAGCACACATGTATCTCCCCCAGATGATCAGCAGCAGCAGCACACATGTATCTCCTCCAGATGATCAGCAGCAGCAGCACACATGTATCTCCTCCAGATGATCAGCAGCAGCAGCACACATGTATCTCCCCCAGATGATCAGCAGCAGCAGCACACATGTATCTCCCCCAGATGATCAGCAGCAGCACACATGTATCTCCTCCAGATGATCAGCAGCAGCAGCACACATGTATCTCCTCCAGATGATCATCAGCAGCAGCAGCACACATGTATCTCCTCCAGATGATCATCAGCAGCAGCAGCACACATGTATCTCCCCCAGATGATCAGCAGCAGCAGCAGCACACATGTATCTCCCCCAGATGATCATCAGCAGCAGCAGCACACATGTATCTCCCCCAGATGATCAGCAGCAGCAGCAGCACACATGTATCTCCCCCAGATGATCAGCAGCAGCAGCAGCACACATGTATCTCCTCCAGATGATCAGCAGCAGCAGCAGCACACATGTATCTCCCCCAGATGATCAGCAGCAGCAGCACACATGTATCTCCCC
This sequence comes from Dendropsophus ebraccatus, assembly GCF_027789765.1. Lineage (NCBI taxonomy): Eukaryota > Metazoa > Chordata > Amphibia > Anura > Hylidae > Dendropsophus > Dendropsophus ebraccatus. The sequence continues at coordinate 2,877,737 of NC_091454.1, read as the reverse complement.
CAGATGATCAGCAGCAGCAGCAGCACACATGTATCTCCCCCAGATGATCAGCAGCAGCAGCAGCACACATGTATCTCCTCCAGATGATCAGCAGCAGCAGCAGCACACATGTATCTCCCCCAGATGATCAGCAGCAGCAGCACACATGTATCTCCCCCAGATGATCAGCAGCAGCAGCACACATGTATCTCCCCCAGATGATCAGCAGCAGCACACATGTATCTCCCCCAGATGATCAGCAGCAGCACACATGTATCTCCCCCAGATGATCAGCAGCAGCAGCACACATGTATCTCCTCCAGATGATCAGCAGCAGCAGCACACATGTATCTCCTCCAGATGATCAGCAGCAGCAGCACACATGTATCTCCCCCAGATGATCAGCAGCAGCAGCACACATGTATCTCCCCCAGATGATCAGCAGCAGCAGCAGCACACATGTATCTCCCCCAGATGATCAGCAGCAGCAGCAGCACACATGTATCTCCTCCAGATGATCAGCAGCAGCAGCACACATGTATCTCCTCCAGATGATCAGCAGCAGCAGCAGCACACATGTATCTCCTCCAGATGATCAGCAGCAGCAGCACACATGTATCTCCCCCAGATGATCAGCAGCAGCAGCACACATGTATCTCCTCCAGATGATCAGCAGCAGCAGCAGCACACATGTATCTCCTCCAGATGATCAGCAGCAGCAGCACACATGTATCTCCCCCAGATGATCAGCAGCAGCACACATGTATCTCCTCCAGATGATCAGCAGCAGCAGCAGCACACATGTATCTCCTCCAGATGATCAGCAGCAGCAGCAGCACACATGTATCTCCTCCAGATGATCAGCAGCAGCAGCACACATGTATCTCCCCCAGATGATCAGCAGCAGCAGCACACATGTATCTCCTCCAGATGATCAGCAGCAGCAGCAGCACACATGTATCTCCTCCAGATGATCAGCAGCAGCAGCACACATGTATCTCCCCCAGATGATCAGCAGCAGCACACATGTATCTCCTCCAGATGATCAGCAGCAGCAGCAGCACACATGTATCTCCTCCAGATGATCAGCAGCAGAACACATGTATCTCCTCCAGATGATCAGCAGCAGCAGCACACATGTATCTCCCCCAGATGATCAGCAGCAGCAGCAGCACACATGTATCTCCTCCAGATGATCAGCAGCAGCAGCACACATGTATCTCCTCCAGATGATCAGCAGCAGCAGCACACATGTATCTCCTCCAGATGATCAGCAGCAGCAGCACACATGTATCTCCTCCAGATGATCAGCAGCAGCAGCCCACATGTATCTCCCCCAGATGATCAGCAGCAGCAGCACACATGTATCTCCCCCAGATGATCAGCAGCAGCACACATGTATCTCCTCCAGATGATCAGCAGCAGCAGCACACATGTATCTCCCCAGATGATCAGCAGCAGCAGCACACATGTATCTCCCCCAGATGATCAGCAGCAGCAGCAGCACACATGTATCTCCTCCAGATGATCAGCAGCAGCAGCAGCACACATGTATCTCCTCCAGATGATCAGCAGCAGCAGCACACATGTATCTCCTCCAGATGATCAGCAGCAGCAGCACACATGTATCTCCTCCAGATGATCAGCAGCAGCAGCCCACATGTATCTCCCCCAGATGATCAGCAGCAGCAGCACACATGTATCTCCCCCAGATGATCAGCAGCAGCACACATGTATCTCCTCCAGATGATCAGCAGCAGCAGCACACATGTATCTCCCCCAGATGATCAGCAGCAGCAGCAGCACACATGTATCTCCCCCAGATGATCAGCAGCAGCAGCAGCACACATGTATCTCCTCCAGATGATCAGCAGCAGCACACATGTATCTCCCCCAGATGATCAGCAGCAGCAGCACACATGTATCTCCCCCAGATGATCAGCAGCAGCAGCACACATGTATCTCCTCCAGATGATCAGCAGCAGCAGCACACATGTATCTCCTCCAGATGATCAGCAGCAGCAGCAGCACACATGTATCTCCTCCAGATGATCAGCAGCAGCAGCACACATGTATCTCCCCCAGATGATCAGCAGCAGCACACATGTATCTCCCCCAGATGATCAGCAGCAACAGCACACATGTATCTCCCCCAGATGATCAGCAGCAGCAGCAGCACACATGTATCTCCCCCAGATGATCAGCAGCAGCAGCAGCACACATGTATCTCCTCCAGATGATCAGCAGCAGCACACATGTATCTCCCCCAGATGATCAGCAGCAGCAGCAGCACACATGTATCTCCTCCAGATGATCAGCAGCAGCAGCACACATGTATCTCCCCCAGATGATCAGCAGCAGCAGCAGCACACATGTATCTCCTCCAGATGATCAGCAGCAGCACACATGTATCTCCTCCAGATGATCAGCAGCAGCAGCACACATGTATCTCCTCCAGATGATCAGCAGCAGCAGCACACATGTATCTCCCCCAGATGATCAGCAGCAGCAGCAGCAGCACACATGTATCTCCCCCAGATGATCAGCAGCAGCAGCAGCACACATGTATCTCCTCCAGATGATCAGCAGCAGCAGCACACATGTATCTCCCCCAGATGATCAGCAGCAGCACACATGTATCTCCTCCAGATGATCAGCAGCAGCAGCAGCACACATGTATCTCCCCCAGATGATCAGCAGCAGCACACATGTATCTCCTCCAGATGATCAGCAGCAGCAGCACACATGTATCTCCCCCAGATGATCAGCAGCAGCACACATGTATCTCCCCCAGATGATCAGCAGCAGCACACATGTATCTCCCCCAGATGATCAGCAGCAGCAGCAGCAGCACACATGTATCTCCTCCAGATGATCAGCAGCAGCAGCAGCAGCACACATGTATCTCCTCCAGATGATCAGCAGCAGCACACATGTATCTCCTCCAGATGATCAGCAGCAGAACACATGTATCTCCTCCAGATGATCAGCAGCAGCAGCACACATGTATCTCCTCCAGATGATCAGCAGCAGCAGCACACATGTATCTCCCCCAGATGATCAGCAGCAGCAGCACACATGTATCTCCCCAGATGATCAGCAGCAGCAGCAGCAGCACACATGTATCTCCCCCAGATGATCAGCAGCAGCAGCAGCACACATGTATCTCCTCCAGATGATCAGCAGCAGCAGCACACATGTATCTCCTCCAGATGATCAGCAGCAGCAGCACACATGTATCTCACCCAGATGATCAGCAGCAGCAGCACACATGTATCTCCTCCAGATGATCAGCAGCAGCAGCAGCACACATGTATCTCCCCCAGATGATCAGCAGCAGCAGCACACATGTATCTCCTCCAGATGATCAGCAGCAGCAGCAGCACACATGTATCTCCCCCAGATGATCAGCAGCAGCAGCACACATGTATCTCCTCCAGATGATCAGCAGCAGCAGCACACATGTATCTCCCCCAGATGATCAGCAGCAGCAGCAGCACACATGTATCTCCCCCAGATGATCAGCAGCAGCACACATGTATCTCCCCCAGATGATCAGCAGCAGCACACATGTATCTCCCCCAGATGATCAGCAGCAGCAGCAGCACACATGTATCTCCCCCAGATGATCAGCAGCAGCAGCAGCACACATGTATCTTCTCCAGATGATCAGCAGCAGCACACATGTATCTCCTCCAGATGATCAGCAGCAGCAGCAGCAGCAGCACACATGTATCTCACCCAGATGATCAGCAGCAGCAGCACACATGTATCTCACCCAGATGATTAGCAGCAGCAGCACACATGTATCTCCCCCAGATGATCAGCAGCAGCAGCACACATGTATCTCCCCCAGATGATCAGCAGCAGCAGCACACATGTATCTCCTCCAGATGATCAGCAGCAGCAGCAGCACACATGTATCTCCTCCAGATGATCAGCAGCAGCACACATGTATCTCCCCCAGATGATCAGCAGCAGCAGCAGCACACATGTATCTCCTCCAGATGATCAGCAGCAGCAGCACACATGTATCTCCTCCAGATGATCAGCAGCAGCAGCAGCACACATGTATCTCCTCCAGATGATCAGCAGCAGCAGCACACATGTATCTCCCCCAGATGATCAGCAGCAGCACACATGTATCTCCCCCAGATGATCAGCAGCAGCACACATGTATCTCCTCCAGATCAGCAGCAGCAGCACACATGTATCTCCTTCAGATGATCAGCAGCAGCAGCACACATGTATCTCCCCCAGATGATCAGCAGCAGCAGCAGCACACATGTATCTCCCCCAGATGATCAGCAGCAGCAGCAGCACACATGTATCTCCCCCAGATGATCAGCAGCAGCACACATGTATCTCCCCCAGATGATCAGCAGCAGCAGCAGCACACATGTATCTCCTCCAGATGATCAGCAGCAGCACACATGTATCTCCCCCAGATGATCAGCAGCAGCACACATGTATCTCCCCCAGATGATCAGCAGCAGCACACATGTATCTCCCCCAGATGATCAGCAGCAGCACACATGTATCTCCTCCAGATCAGCAGCAGCAGCACACATGTATCTCCTCCAGATGATCAGCAGCAGCAGCAGCACACATGTATCTCCTCCAGATGATCAGCAGCAGCAGCACACATGTATCTCCTCCAGATGATCAGCAGCAGCAGCACACATGTATCTCCCCCAGATGATCAGCAGCAACAGCACACATGTATCTCCCCCAGATGATCAGCAGCAGCAGCAGCACACATGTATCTCCTCCAGATGATCAGCAGCAGCACACATGTATCTCCTCCAGATGATCAGCAGCAGCAGCACACATGTATCTCCTCCAGATAATCAGCAGCAGCACACATGTATCTCCTCCAGATGATCAGCAGCAGCACACATGTATCTCCCCCAGATGATCAGCAGCAGCACACATGTATCTCCCCCAGATGATCAGCAGCAGCAGCACACATGTATCTCCTCCAGATGATCAGCAGCAGCACACATGTATCTCCTCCAGATGATCAGCAGCAGCAGCACACATGTATCTCCACCAGATGATCAGCAGCAGCACACATGTATCTCCTCCAGATGATCAGCAGCAGAACACATGTATCTCCTCCAGATGATCAGCAGCAGAACACATGTATCTCCTCCAGATGATCAGCAGCAGAACACATGTATCTCCTCCAGATGATCAGCAGCAGCACACATGTATCTCCTCCAGATGATCAGCAGCAGCAGCACACATGTATCTCCTCCAGATGATCAGCAGCAGCACACATGTATCTCCCCAGATGATCAGCAGCAGCAGCACACATGTATCTCCTCCAGATGATCAGCAGCAGCAGCAGCACACATGTATCTCCTCCAGATGATCAGCAGCAGAACACATGTATCTCCTCCAGATGATCATCAGCAGCAGCACACATGTATCTCCTCCAGATGATCAGCAGCAGCAGCAGCACACATGTATCTCCTCCAGATGATCAGCAGCAGAACACATGTATCTCCTCCAGATGATCAGCAGCAGCAGCACACATGTATCTCCTCCAGATGATCAGCAGCAGCAGCAGCACACATGTATCTCCTCCAGATGATCAGCAGCAGCAGCACACATGTATCTCCCCCAGATGATCAGCAGCAGCACACATGTATCTCCCCCAGATGATCAGCAGCAGCACACATGTATCTCCCCCAGATGATCAGCAGCAGCAGCACACATGTATCTCCCCCAGATGATCAGCAGCAGCACACATGTATCTCCCCCAGATGATCAGCAGCAGCACACATGTATCTCCTCCAGATGATCAGCAGCAGCAGCAGCACACATGTATCTCCTCCAGATGATCAGCAGCAGCAGCAGCACACATGTATCTCCCCCAGATGATCAGCAGCAGCAGCAGCACACATGTATCTCCCCCAGATGATCAGCAGCAGCAGCACACATGTATCTCCCCCAGATGATCAGCAGCAGCAGCAGCACACATGTATCTCCCCCAGATGATCAGCAGCAGCAGCAGCACACATGTATCTCCCCCAGATGATCAGCAGCAGCAGCAGCACACATGTATCTCCCCCAGATGATCAGCAGCAGCAGCACACATGTATCTCCCCCAGATGATCATCAGCAGCAGCACACATGTATCTCCCCCAGATGATCAGCAGCAGCAGCAGCACACATGTATCTCCTCCAGATGATCAGCAGCAGCAGCACACATGTATCTCCCCCAGATGATCAGCAGCAGCAGCAGCAGCACACATGTATCTCCCCCAGATGATCAGCAGCAGCACACATGTATCTCCCCCAGATGATCAGCAGCAGCAGCACACATGTATCTCCCCCAGATGATCAGCAGCAGCACACATGTATCTCCCCCAGATGATCAGCAGCAGCACACATGTATCTCCTCCAGATGATCAGCAGCAGCAGCAGCAGCACACATGTATCTCCTCCAGATGATCAGCAGCAGCAGCAGCACACATGTATCTCCTCCAGATGATCAGCAGCAGCAGCACACATGTATCTCCTCCAGATGATCAGCAGCAGCAGCACACATGTATCTCCCCCAGATGATCAGCAGCAGCAGCACACATGTATCTCCTCCAGATGATCAGCAGCAGAACACATGTATCTCCTCCAGATGATCAGCAGCAGCACACATGTATCTCCCCCAGATGATCAGCAGCAGCAGCAGCACACATGTATCTCCTCCAGATGATCAGCAGCAGCACACATGTATCTCCCCCAGATGATCAGCAGCAGCACACATGTATCTCCTCCAGATGATCAGCAGCAGCAGCACACATGTATCTCCCCCAGATGATCAGCAGCAGCAGCAGCACACATGTATCTCCTCCAGATGATCAGCAGCAGCAGCACACATGTATCTCCCCCAGATGATCAGCAGCAGCAGCACACATGTATCTCCCCCAGATGATCAGCAGCAGCACACATGTATCTCCTCCAGATGATCAGCAGCAGCAGCACACATGTATCTCCTCAGATGATCAGCAGCAGCAGCACACATGTATCTCCTCCAGATGATCAGCAGCAGCAGCACACATGTATCTCCTCCAGATGATCAGCAGCAGCAGCACACATGTATCTCCTCCAGATGATCAGCAGCAGCAGCACACATGTATCTCCTCCAGATGATCAGCAGCAGCACACATGTATCTCCCCAGATGATCAGGCAGCAGCAGCACACATGTATCTCCCCCAGATGATCAGCAGCAGCAGCAGCACACATGTATCTCCTCCAGATGATCAGCAGCAGCACACATGTATCTCCCCCAGATGATCATCAGCAGCAGCACACATGTATCTCCCCCAGATGATCAGCAGCAGCAGCAGCACACATGTATCTCCTCCAGATGATCAGCAGCAGCAGCACACATGTATCTCCCCCAGGTGATCAGCAGCAGCAGCAGCACACATGTATCTCCTCCAGATGATCAGCAGCAGCACACATGTATCTCCCCCAGATGATCAGCAGCAGCACACATGTATCTCCTCCAGATGATCAGCAGCAGCAGCAGCACACATGTATCTCCCCCAGATGATCAGCAGCAGCACACATGTATCTCCTCCAGATGATCAGCAGCAGCAGCACACATGTATCTCCCCCAGATGATCAGCAGCAGCAGCAGCACACATGTATCTCCCCCAGATGATCAGCAGCAGCAGCAGCACACATGTATCTCCTCCAGATGATCAGCAGCAGCAGCAGCACACATGTATCTCCTCCAGATGATCAGCAGCAGCAGCACACATGTATCTCCTCCAGATGATCAGCAGCAGCAGCACACATGTATCTCCTCCAGATGATCAGCAGCAGCAGCACACATGTATCTCCTCCAGATGATCAGCAGCAGCAGCACACATGTATCTCCTCCAGATGATCAGCAGCAGCACACATGTATCTCCCCCAGATGATCAGCAGCAGCAGCAGCACACATGTATCTCCCCCAGATGATCAGCAGCAGCACACATGTATCTCCCCCAGATGATCAGCAGCAGCAGCAGCACACATGTATCTCCTCCAGATGATCAGCAGCAGCAGCAGCAGCACACATGTATCTCCTCCAGATGATCAGCAGCAGCAGCAGCACACATGTATCTCCTCCAGATGATCAGCAGCAGCAGCACACATGTATCTCCCCCAGATGATCAGCAGCAGCAGCACACATGTATCTCCTCCAGATGATCAGCAGCAGCAGCAGCACACATGTATCCTCCTCCAGATGATCAGCAGCAGCAGCACACATGTATCTCCCCAGAATGATCAGCAGCAGCAGCACACATGTATCTCCTCCAGATGATCAGCAGCAGCAGCAGCACACATGTATCTCCTCCAGATGATCAGCAGCAGCAGCACACATGTATCTCCCCAGATGATCATCAGCAGCAGCAGCACACATGTATCTCCTCCAGATGATCAGCAGCAGCAGCAGCACACATGTATCTCCCCCAGGTGATCAGCAGCAGCAGCAGCACACATGTATCTCCCCAGATGATCAGCAGCAGCAGCAGCACACATGTATCTCCCCCAGATGATCAGCAGCAGCAGCAGCACACATGTATCTCCCCAGATGATCAGCAGCAGCACACATGTATCTCCCCCAGATGATCAGCAGCAGCAGCACACATGTATCTCCCCAGATGATCAGCAGCAGCACACATGTATCTCCCCCAGATGATCAGCAGCAGCACACATGTATCTCCCCCAGATGATATCAGCAGCAGCAGCACACATGTATCTCCCCAGATGATCAGCAGCAGCAGCACACATGTATCTCCCCCGATCATCAGCAGCAGCAGCACACATGTATCTCCCCCAGATGATCAGCAGCAGCAGCACACATGTATCTCCCCCAGATGATCAGCAGCAGCAGCACACATGTATCTCCCCCAGATGATCAGCAGCAGCAGCACACATGTATCTCCCCCAGATGATCAGCAGCAGCAGCAGCACACATGTATCTCCTCCAGATGATCAGCAGCAGCACACATGTATCTCCTCCAGATGATCATCAGCAGCAGCACACATGTATCTCCCCCAGATGATCAGCAGCAGCAGCACACATGTATCTCCCCCAGATGATCAGCAGCAGCAGCACACATGTATCTCCCCCAGATGATCAGCAGCAGCAGCACACATGTATCTCCTCCAGATGATCATCAGCAGCACACATGTATCTCCCCCAGATGATCAGCAGCAGCAGCACACATGTATCTCCCCCAGATGATCAGCAGCAGCACACATGTATCTCCTCCAGATGATCAGCAGCAGCAGCACACATGTATCTCCTCCAGATGATCATCAGCAGCAGCAGCACACATGTATCTCCCCCAGATGATCAGCAGCAGCAGCAGCACACATGTATCTCCCCCAGATGATCAGCAGCAGCAGCACACATGTATCTCCTCCAGATGATCAGCAGCAGCACACATGTATCTCCTCCAGATGATCAGCAGCAGCAGCAGCACACATGTATCTCCCCCAGATGATCAGCAGCAGCACACATGTATCTCCCCCAGATGATCAGCAGCAGCAGCACACATGTATCTCCTCCAGATGATCAGCAGCAGCAGCAGCACACATGTATCTCCTCCAGATGATCAGCAGCAGCAGCAGCACACATGTATCTCCCCAACATGATCAGCAGCAGCACACATGTATCTCCCCCAGATGATCAGCAGCAGCAGCAGCACACATGTATCTCCTCCAGATGATCAGCAGCAGCAGCACCACATGTATCTCCTCCAGATGATCAGCAGCAGCAGCAGCACACATGTATCTCCCCCAGATGATCAGCAGCAGCAGCAGCACACATGTATCTCCCCCAGATGATCAGCAGCAGCAGCAGCACACATGTATCTCCCCCAGATGATCAGCAGCAGCAGCCCCACATGTATACTCCCCCAGATGATCAGCAGCAGCAGCAGCACACATGTATCTCCTCCAGATGATCAGCAGCAGCAGCAGCACACATGCATCTCCTCCAGAATGATCAGCAGCAGCAGCACACATGTATCTCCTCCAGATGATCATCAGCAGCAGCAGCACACATGTATCTCCCCCAGATGATCAGCAGCAGCAGCACACATGTATCTCCTCCCAGATGATCAGCAGCAGCACACATGTATCTCCCCCCAGAATGATCATCAGCAGCAGCACACATGTATCTCCCCCCAGATGATCAGCAAGCAGCACACATGTATCTCCTCCAGATGATACAGCAGCAGCAGCAGCACACATGTATCTCCTCCAGATGATCAGCAGCAGCAGCAGCACACATGTATACTCCTCCAGATGATCAGCAGCAGCAGCAGCACACATGTATCTCCCCAGATGATCAGCAGCAGCAGCACACATGTATCTCCCCCAGATGATCAGCAGCAGCAGCAGCACACTGTATCTCCCCAGATGATTCAGCAGCAGCAGCCACATGTATCTCCCCCAGATGATCAGCAGCAGCAGCAGAACACATGTATCTCCTCCAGATGATCAGCAGCAGCAGCACACATGTATCTCCTCCAGATGATCAGCAGCAGCACACATGTATCTCCTCCAGATGATCAGCAGCAGCAGCAGCACACATGTATCTCCCCCAGATGATCAGCAGCAGCAGCAGCACACATGTATCTCCTCCAGATGATCAGCAGCAGCAGCAGCACACATGTATCTCCTCCAGATGATCAGCAGCAGCACACATGTATCTCCCCCAGATGATCAGCAGCAGCAGCACACGATGTATCTCCCCCAGATGATCAGCAGCAGCAGCAGCACACATGTAATCTCCTCCAGATGATCAGCAGCAGCAGCACACATGTATCTCCTCCAGATGATCAGCAGCAGCAGCAGCACACATGTATCTCCCCCAGATGATCAGCAGCAGCACACAGTATCTCCCCAGATGATCAGCAGCAGCAGCACACATGTATCTCCCCCAGATGATCAGCAGCAGCAGCACACATGTATCTCCTCCAGATGATCAGCAGCAGCAGCACACATGTATCTCCCCCAGATGATCAGCAGCAGCAGCACACATGTATCTCCTCCAGATGATCAGGCAGCATCAGCAGCAGCACACAATGTATCTCCTCCAGATGATCAGCAGCAGCAGCACACATGTATCTCCTCCAGATGATCAGCAGCAGCAGCACACATGTATCTCCTCCAGATGATCAGCAGCAGCAGCACACATGTATCTCCCCCAGATGATCAGCAGCAGCACACATGTATCTCCCCCAGATGATCAGCAGCAGCAGCAGCACACATGTATCTCCCCCATATGATCAGCAGCAGCAGCACACATGTATCTCCCCAGATGATCAGCAGGCAGCAGCACACATGTATCTCCCCCAGATGATCCAGCAGCAGCAGCACACATGTATCTCCTCCAGATGATCAGCAGCAGCACACATGGTATCTCCCCAGATGATCAGCAGCAGCAGCACATGTATCTCCCCCAGATGATCAGCAGCAGCACACATGTATCTCCTCCAGATGATCAGCAGCAGCAGCACATGTATCTCCTCCATATCGATCAGCAGCAGCACACATGTATCTCCTTCAGATGATCAGCAGCAGCAGCAGCACACATGTATCTCCTCCAGGATGATCAGCAGCAGCAGCAGCACACATGTATCTCCTCCAGATGATCAGCAGCAGCAGCACACATGTATCTCCTCCAGATGATCAGCAGCAGCAGCACACATGTATCTCCCCCAGATGATCAGCAGCAGCAGCACACATGTATCTCCCCCAGATGATCAGCAGCAGCAGCAGCACACATGTATCTCCTCCAGATGATCAGCAGCAGCACACATGTATCTCCTCCAGATGATCAGCAGCAGCAGCACACATGTATCTCCTCCAGATAATCAGCAGCAGCAGCAGCACACATGTATCTCCTCCAGATGATCAGCAGCAGCAGCAGCACACATGTATCTCCTCCAGATGATCAGCAGCAGCACACATGTATCTCCCCCAGATGATCAGCAGCAGCACACATGTATCTCCCCCAGATGATCAGCAGCAGCAGCACACATGTATCTCCTCCAGATGATCAGCAGCAGCACACATGTATCTCCTCCAGATGATCAGCAGCAGCAGCACACATGTATCTCCCCCAGATGATCAGCAGCAGCACACATGTATCTCCTCCAGATGATCAGCAGCAGAACACATGTATCTCCTCCAGATGATCAGCAGCAGAACACATGTATCTCCTCCAGATGATCAGCAGCAGCACACATGTATCTCCTCCAGATGATCAGCAGCAGCAGCACACATGTATCTCCTCCAGATGATCAGCAGCAGCACACATGTATCTCCCCCAGATGATCAGCAGCAGCAGCACACATGTATCTCCTCCAGATGATCAGCAGCAGCAGCAGCACACATGTATCTCCTCCAGATGATCAGCAGCAGAACACATGTATCTCCTCCAGATGATCAGCAGCAGCAGCACACATGTATCTCCTCCAGATGATCAGCAGCAGCAGCAGCACACATGTATCTCCTCCAGATGATCAGCAGCAGAACACATGTATCTCCTCCAGATGATCAGCAGCAGCAGCACACATGTATCTCCCCCAGATGATCAGCAGCAGCAGCAGCACACATGTATCTCCTCCAGATGATCAGCAGCAGAACACATGTATCTCCTCCAGATGATCAGCAGCAGCAGCACACATGTATCTCCTCCAGATGATCAGCAGCAGCAGCACACATGTATCTCCTCCAGATGATCAGCAGCAGCAGCCCACATGTATCTCCCCCAGATGATCAGCAGCAGCAGCACACATGTATCTCCCCCAGATGATCAGCAGCAGCACACATGTATCTCCTCCAGATGATCAGCAGCAGCAGCACACATGTATCTCCCCCAGATGATCAGCAGCAGCAGCACACATGTATCTCCCCCAGATGATCAGCAGCAGCAGCAGCACACATGTATCTCCTCCAGATGATCAGCAGCAGCAGCAGCACACATGTATCTCCTCCAGATGATCAGCAGCAGCAGCACACATGTATCTCCTCCAGATGATCAGCAGCAGCAGCACACATGTATCTCCTCCAGATGATCAGCAGCAGCAGCCCACATGTATCTCCCCCAGATGATCAGCAGCAGCAGCACACATGTATCTCCCCCAGATGATCAGCAGCAGCACACATGTATCTCCTCCAGATGATCAGCAGCAGCAGCACACATGTATCTCCCCCAGATGATCAGCAGCAGCAGCAGCACACATGTATCTCCCCCAGATGATCAGCAGCAGCAGCAGCACACATGTATCTCCTCCAGATGATCAGCAGCAGCACACATGTATCTCCCCAGATGATCAGCAGCAGCAGCACACATGTATCTCCCCCAGATGATCAGCAGCAGCAGCACACATGTATCTCCTCCAGATGATCAGCAGCAGCAGCACACATGTATCTCCTCCAGATGATCAGCAGCAGCAGCACACATGTATCTCCTCCAGATGATCAGCAGCAGCAGCAGCACACATGTATCTCCTCCAGATGATCAGCAGCAGCAGCACACATGTATCTCCCCCAGATGATCAGCAGCAGCACACATGTATCTCCCCCAGATGATCAGCAGCAGCAGCACACATGTATCTCCCCCAGATGATCAGCAGCAGCAGCAGCACACATGTATCTCCCCCAGATGATCAGCAGCAGCAGCACACATGTATCTCCTCCAGATGATCAGCAGCAGCACACATGTATCTCCCCCAGATGATCAGCAGCAGCAGCAGCACACATGTATCTCCTCCAGATGATCAGCAGCAGCAGCACACATGTATCTCCCCCAGATGATCAGCAGCAGCAGCAGCACACATGTATCTCCCCCAGATGATCAGCAGCAGCAGCACACATGTATCTCCCCCAGATGATCAGCAGCAGCAGCAGCACACATGTATCTCCTCCAGATGATCAGCAGCAGCACACATGTATCTCCTCCAGATGATCAGCAGCAGCAGCACACATGTATCTCCTCCAGATGATCAGCAGCAGCAGCACACATGTATCTCCCCCAGATGATCAGCAGCAGCAGCAGCAGCACACATGTATCTCCCCCAGATGATCAGCAGCAGCAGCAGCACACATGTATCTCCTCCAGATGATCAGCAGCAGCAGCACACATGTATCTCCCCCAGATGATCAGCAGCAGCACACATGTATCTCCTCCAGATGATCAGCAGCAGCAGCAGCACACATGTATCTCCCCCAGATGATCAGCAGCAGCACACATGTATCTCCTCCAGATGATCAGCAGCAGCAGCACACATGTATCTCCCCCAGATGATCAGCAGCAGCACACATGTATCTCCCCCAGATGATCAGCAGCAGCAGCACACATGTATCTCCCCCAGATGATCAGCAGCAGCAGCAGCAGAACACATGTATCTCCTCCAGATGATCAGCAGCAGCAGCAGCAGCACACATGTATCTCCCCCAGATGATCAGCAGCAGCAGCACACATGTATCTCCTCCAGATGATCAGCAGCAGCAGCACACATGTATCTCCTCCAGATGATCAGCAGCAGCAGCACACATGTATCTCACCCAGATGATCAGCAGCAGCAGCACACATGTATCTCCTCCAGATGATCAGCAGCAGCAGCAGCACACATGTATCTCCCCCAGATGATCAGCAGCAGCAGCACACATGTATCTCCTCCAGATGATCAGCAGCAGCACACATGTATCTCCCCCAGATGATCAGCAGCAGCAGCACACATGTATCTCCTCCAGATGATCAGCAGCAGCAGCACACATGTATCTCCCCCAGATGATCAGCAGCAGCAGCAGCACACATGTATCTCCCCCAGATGATCAGCAGCAGCACACATGTATCTCCCCCAGATGATCAGCAGCAGCACACATGTATCTCCCCCAGATGATCAGCAGCAGCAGCAGCACACATGTATCTCCCCCAGATGATCAGCAGCAGCAGCAGCACACATGTATCTTCTCCAGATGATCAGCAGCAGCACACATGTATCTCCTCCAGATGATCAGCAGCAGAACACATGTATCTCCTCCAGATGATCAGCAGCAGCAGCAGCAGCAGCACACATGTATCTCACCCAGATGATCAGCAGCAGCAGCACACATGTATCTCACCCAGATGATTAGCAGCAGCAGCACACATGTATCTCCCCCAGATGATCAGCAGCAGCAGCACACATGTATCTCCCCCAGATGATCAGCAGCAGCAGCACACATGTATCTCCTCCAGATGATCAGCAGCAGCAGCAGCACACATGTATCTCCTCCAGATGATCAGCAGCAGCACACATGTATCTCCCCCAGATGATCAGCAGCAGCAGCAGCACACATGTATCTCCTCCAGATGATCAGCAGCAGCAGCACACATGTATCTCCTCCAGATGATCAGCAGCAGCAGCAGCACACATGTATCTCCTCCAGATGATCATCAGCAGCAGCAGCACACATGTATCTCCCCCAGATGATCAGCAGCAGCACACATGTATCTCCCCCAGATGATCAGCAGCAGCAGCAGCACACATGTATCTCCTCCAGATGATCAGCAGCAGCACACATGTATCTCCCCCAGATGATCAGCAGCAGCACACATGTATCTCCCCCAGATGATCAGCAGCAGCACACATGTATCTCCCCCAGATGATCAGCAGCAGCACACATGTATCTCCTCCAGATCAGCAGCAGCAGCACACATGTATCTCCTCCAGATGATCAGCAGCAGCAGCAGCACACATGTATCTCCTCCAGATGATCAGCAGCAGCACACATGTATCTCCTCCAGATGATCAGCAGCAGCACACATGTATCTCCCCCAGATGATCAGCAGCAGCAGCAGCACACATGTATCTCCTCCAGATGATCAGCAGCAGCAGCACACATGTATCTCCCCCAGATGATCAGCAGCAACAGCACACATGTATCTCCCCCAGATGATCAGCAGCAGCAGCAGCACACATGTATCTCCTCCAGATGATCAGCAGCAGCACACATGTATCTCCTCCAGATGATCAGCAGCAGCAGCACACATGTATCTCCTCCAGATGATCAGCAGCAGCAGCACACATGTATCTCCTCCAGATGATCAGCAGCAGCAGCACACATGTATCTCCTCCAGATGATCAGCAGCAGCACACATGTATCTCCCCCAGATGATCAGCAGCAGCAGCACACATGTATCTCCTCCAGATGATCAGCAGCAGCAGCAGCACACATGTATCTCCTCCAGATGATCAGCAGCAGAACACATGTATCTCCTCCAGATGATCAGCAGCAGCAGCACACATGTATCTCCTCCAGATGATCAGCAGCAGCAGCAGCACACATGTATCTCCTCCAGATGATCAGCAGCAGAACACATGTATCTCCTCCAGATGATCAGCAGCAGCAGCACACATGTATCTCCTCCAGATGATCAGCAGCAGCAGCAGCACACATGTATCTCCCCCAGATGATCAGCAGCAGCACACATGTATCTCCCCCAGATGATCAGCAGCAGCACACATGTATCTCCCCCAGATGATCAGCAGCAGCAGCACACATGTATCTCCTCCAGATGATCAGCAGCAGCAGCACACATGTATCTCCCCCAGATGATCAGCAGCAGCACACATGTATCTCCCCCAGATGATCAGCAGCAGCACACATGTATCTCCTCCAGATGATCAGCAGCAGCAGCAGCACACATGTATCTCCTCCAGATGATCAGCAGCAGCAGCAGCACACATGTATCTCCCCCAGATGATCAGCAGCAGCAGCAGCACACATGTATCTCCCCCAGATGATCAGCAGCAGCAGCACACATGTATCTCCCCCAGATGATCAGCAGCAGCAGCAGCACACATGGATCTCCCCAAGATGATCAGCAGCAGCAGCAGCACACATGTATCTCCCCCAGATGATCAGCAGCAGCAGCAGCACACATGTATCTCCCCCAGATGATCAGCAGCAGCCAGCACACATGTATCTCCCCCAGATGATCATCAGCAGCAGCACACATGTATCTCCCCCAGATGATCAGCAGCAGCAGCAGCACACATGTATCTCCTCCAGATGATCAGCAGCAGCAGCACACATGTATCTCCCCAGATGATCAGCAGCAGCAGCAGCAGCACACATGTAGTCTCCCCAGATGATCAGCAGCAGCACACATGTATCTCCCCCAGATGATCAGCAGCAGCAGCACACATGTATCTCCCCCAGATGATCAGCAGCAGCACACATGTATCTCCCCCAGATGATCAGCAGCAGCACACATGTATCTCCTCCAGATGATCAGCAGCAGCAGCAGCACACATGTATCTCCTCCAGATGATCAGCAGCAGCAGCAGCACACATGTATCTCCTCCAGATGATCAGCAGCAGCAGCACACATGTATCTCCTCCAGATGATCAGCAGCAGCAGCACACATGTATCTCCCCCAGATGATCAGCAGCAGCAGCACACATGTATCTCCCCCAGATGATCAGCAGCAGCAGCAGCACACATGTATCTCCTCCAGATGATCAGCAGCAGCACACATGTATCTCCCCCAGATGATCAGCAGCAGCACACATGTATCTCCCCCAGATGATCAGCAGCAGCACACATGTATCTCCACCAGATGATCAGCAGCAGCAGCACACATGTATCTCCTCCAGATGATCAGCAGCAGCACACATGTATCTCCCCCAGATGATCAGCAGCAGCACACATGTATCTCCCCCAGATGATCAGCAGCAGCACACATGTATCTCCTCCAGATGATCAGCAGCAGCACACATGTATCTCCCCCAGATGATCAGCAGCAGCACACATGTATCTCCTCCAGATGATCAGCAGCAGCAGCACACATGTATCTCCCCCAGATGATCAGCAGCAGCAGCAGCACACATGTATCTCCTCCAGATGATCAGCAGCAGCAGCACACATGTATCTCCTCCAGATGATCAGCAGCAGCAGCACACATGTATCTCCTCCAGATGATCAGCAGCAGCAGCACACATGTATCTCCTCCAGATGATCAGCAGCAGCAGCACACATGTATCTCCTCCAGATGATCAGCAGCAGCAGCAGCACACATGTATCTCCTCCAGATGATCAGCAGCAGCAGCAGCAGCAGCACATGTATCTCCTCCAGATGATCAGCAGCAGCAGCACACATGTATCTCCCCCAGATGATCAGCAGTAGCAGCAGCAGCACATGTATCTCCTCCAGATGATCAGCAGCAGCAGCACACATGTATCTCCTCCAGATGATCAGCAGCAGCAGCACACATGTATCTCCTCCAGATGATCAGCAGCAGCACACATGTATCTCCCCCAGATGATCAGCAGCAGCAGCACACATGTATCTCCCCCAGATGATCAGCAGCAGCAGCAGCACACATGTATCTCCTCCAGATGATCAGCAGCAGCACACATGTATCTCCCCCAGATGATCATCAGCAGCAGCACACATGTATCTCCCCCAGATGATCAGCAGCAGCAGCAGCACACATGTATCTCCTCCAGATGATCAGCAGCAGCAGCACACATGTATCTCCCCCAGGTGATCAGCAGCAGCAGCAGCACACATGTATCTCCTCCAGATGATCAGCAGCAGCACACATGTATCTCCCCCAGATGATCAGCAGCAGCACACATGTATCTCCTCCAGATGATCAGCAGCAGCACACATGTATCTCCCCCAGATGATCAGCAGCAGCACACATGTATCTCCTCCAGATGATCAGCAGCAGCAGCAGCACACATGTATCTCCCCCAGATGATCAGCAGCAGCACACATGTATCTCCTCCAGATGATCAGCAGCAGCAGCACACATGTATCTCCCCCAGATGATCAGCAGCAGCAGCACACATGTATCTCCCCCAGATGATCAGCAGCAGCAGCACACATGTATCTCCCCCAGATGATCAGCAGCAGCAGCAGCACACATGTATCTCCTCCAGATGATCAGCAGCAGCAGCAGCACACATGTATCTCCTCCAGATGATCAGCAGCAGCAGCACACATGTATCTCCTCCAGATGATCAGCAGCAGCAGCACACATGTATCTCCTCCAGATGATCAGCAGCAGCAGCACACATGTATCTCCTCCAGATGATCAGCAGCAGCAGCACACATGTATCTCCTCCAGATGATCAGCAGCAGCAGCAGCACACATGTATCTCCTCCAGATGATCAGCAGCAGCACACATGTATCTCCCCCAGATGATCAGCAGCAGCAGCAGCACACATGTATCTCCCCCAGATGATCAGCAGCAGCACACATGTATCTCCCCCAGATGATCAGCAGCAGCAGCAGCACACATGTATCTCCTCCAGATGATCAGCAGCAGCAGCAGCACACATGTATCTCCTCCAGATGATCAGCAGCAGCAGCACACATGTATCTCCCCCAGATGATCAGCAGCAGCAGCACACATGTATCTCCTCCAGATGATCAGCAGCAGCAGCAGCACACATGTATCTCCTCCAGATGATCAGCAGCAGCAGCACACATGTATCTCCCCCAGATGATCAGCAGCAGCAGCAGCACACATGTATCTCCTCCAGATGATCAGCAGCAGCAGCAGCACACATGTATCTCCCCCAGGTGATCAGCAGCAGCAGCAGCACACATGTATCTCCCCCAGATGATCAGCAGCAGCAGCAGCACACATGTATCTCCCCCAGATGATCAGCAGCAGCAGCAGCACACATGTATCTCCCCCAGATGATCAGCAGCAGCACACATGTATCTCCCCCAGATGATCAGCAGCAGCAGCACACATGTATCTCCCCCAGATGATCAGCAGCAGCACACATGTATCTCCCCCAGATGATCAGCAGCAGCACACATGTATCTCCCCCAGATGATCAGCAGCAGCAGCACACATGTATCTCCCCCAGATGATCAGCAGCAGCAGCACACATGTATCTCCCCCAGATGATCAGCAGCAGCAGCACACATGTATCTCCCCCAGATGATCAGCAGCAGCAGCACACATGTATCTCCCCCAGATGATCAGCAGCAGCAGCACACATGTATCTCCTCCAGATGATCAGCAGCAGCAGCACACATGTATCTCCTCCAGATGATCAGCAGCAGCAGCACACATGTATCTCCTCCAGATGATCATCAGCAGCAGCACACATGTATCTCCCCCAGATGATCAGCAGCAGCAGCAGCACACATGTATCTCCTCCAGATGATCAGCAGCAGCACACATGTATCTCCTCCAGATGATCATCAGCAGCAGCACACATGTATCTCCCCCAGATGATCAGCAGCAGCAGCACACATGTATCTCCCCCAGATGATCAGCAGCAGCAGCACACATGTATCTCCTCCAGATGATCAGCAGCAGCACATATGTATCTCCCCCAGATGATCAGCAGCAGCAGCACACATGTATCTCCCCCAGATGATCAGCAGCAGCACACATGTATCTCCTCCAGATGATCAGCAGCAGCAGCACACATGTATCTCCTCCAGATGATCATCAGCAGCAGCAGCACACATGTATCTCCCCCAGATGATCAGCAGCAGCAGCAGCACACATGTATCTCCCCCAGATGATCAGCAGCAGCAGCACACATGTATCTCCTCCAGATGATCAGCAGCAGCAGCAGCACACATGTATCTCCTCCAGATGATCAGCAGCAGCAGCAGCACACATGTATCTCCCCCAGATGATCAGCAGCAGCACACATGTATCTCCTCCAGATGATCAGCAGCAGCAGCAGCACACATGTATCTCCTCCAGATGATCAGCAGCAGCAGCAGCACACATGTATCTCCCCCAGATGATCAGCAGCAGCACACATGTATCTCCCCCAGATGATCAGCAGCAGCAGCAGCACACATGTATCTCCTCCAGATGATCAGCAGCAGCAGCAGCACACATGTATCTCCTCCAGATGATCAGCAGCAGCAGCAGCACACATGTATCTCCCCCAGATGATCAGCAGCAGCAGCACACATGTATCTCCCCCAGATGATCAGCAGCAGCAGCAGCACACATGTATCTCCCCCAGATGATCAGCAGCAGCACACATGTATCTCCCCCAGATGATCAGCAGCAGCAGCACACATGTATCTCCCCCAGATGATCAGCAGCAGCACACATGTATCTCCTCCAGATGATCAGCAGCAGCAGCACACATGTATCTCCTCCAGATGATCATCAGCAGCAGCAGCACACATGTATCTCCCCCAGATGATCAGCAGCAGCAGCAGCACACATGTATCTCCCCCAGATGATCAGCAGCAGCACACACATGTATCTCCTCCAGATGATCAGCAGCAGCAGCAGCACACATGTATCTCCTCCAGATGATCAGCAGCAGCAGCAGCACACATGTATCTCCCCCAGATGATCAGCAGCAGCACACATGTATCTCCTCCCAGATGATCAGCAGCAGCAGCAGCACACATGTATCTCCTCCAGATGATCAGCAGCAGCAGCAGCACACATGTATCTCCCCCAGATGATCAGCAGCAGCACACATGTATCTCCCCAGATGATCAGCAGCAGCAGCAGCACACATGTATCTCCTCCAGATGATCAGCAGCAGCAGCAGCACACATGTATCTCCTCCAGATGATCAGCAGCAGCAGCAGCACACATGTATCTCCCCCAGATGATCAGCAGCAGCAGCACACATGTATCTCCCCCCAGATGATCAGCAGCAGCAGCAGCACACATGTATCTCCCCCAGATGATCAGCAGCAGCAGCAGCACACATGTATCTCCCCCAGATGATCAGCAGCAGCAGCCCACATGTATCTCCCCCAGATGATCAGCAGCAGCAGCAGCACACATGTATCTCCTCCAGATGATCAGCAGCAGCAGCACACATGTATCTCCTCCAGATGATCAGCAGCAGCAGCACACATGTATCTCCTCCAGATGATCATCAGCAGCAGCAGCACACATGTATCTCCCCCAGATGATCAGCAGCAGCAGCACACATGTATCTCCCCCAGATGATCAGCAGCAGCAGCACACATGTATCTCCTCCAGATGATCAGCAGCAGCAGCAGCACACATGTATCTCCTCCAGATGATCAGCAGCAGCAGCAGCACACATGTATCTCCCCCAGATGATCAGCAGCAGCACACATGTATCTCCCCCAGATGATCAGCAGCAGCACACATGTATCTCCCCCAGATGATCAGCAGCAGCAGCACACATGTATCTCCCCCAGATGATCAGCAGCAGCACACATGTATCTCCTCCAGATGATCAGCAGCAGCAGCAGCACACATGTATCTCCTCCAGATGATCAGCAGCAGCAGCAGCACACATGTATCTCCTCCAGATGATCAGCAGCAGCAGCAGCACACATGTATCTCCCCCAGATGATCAGCAGCAGCACACATGTATCTCCTCCAGATGATCAGCAGCAGCACACATGTATCTCCCCCAGATGATCAGCAGCAGCAGCAGCACACATGTATCTCCCCCAGATGATCAGCAGCAGCAGCAGCACACATGTATCTCCCCCAGATGATCAGCAGCAGCAGCAGCACACATGTATCTCCTCCAGATGATCAGCAGCAGCAGCACACATGTATCTCCTCCAGATGATCAGCAGCAGCAGCACACATGTATCTCCTCCAGATGATCAGCAGCAGCACACATGTATCTCCTCCAGATGATCAGCAGCAGCAGCAGCCCACATGTATCTCCCCCAGATGATCAGCAGCAGCAGCAGCACACATGTATCTCCTCCAGATGATCAGCAGCAGCAGCAGCACACATGTATCTCCTCCAGATGATCAGCAGCAGCACACATGTATCTCCCCCAGATGATCAGCAGCAGCAGCACACATGTATCTCCCCCAGATGATCAGCAGCAGCAGCAGCACACATGTAATCTCCTCCAGATGATCAGCAGCAGCAGCACACATGTATCTCCTCCCAGATGATCAGCAGCAGCAGCAGCACACATGTATCTCCCCCAGATGATCAGCAGCAGCACACATGTATCTCCCCAGATGATCAGCAGCAGCAGCACACATGTATCTCCC
This sequence comes from Dendropsophus ebraccatus, assembly GCF_027789765.1. NCBI lineage: Eukaryota > Metazoa > Chordata > Amphibia > Anura > Hylidae > Dendropsophus > Dendropsophus ebraccatus. The sequence continues at coordinate 2,854,725 of NC_091454.1, read as the reverse complement.
CAGATGATCAGCAGCAGCAGCACACATGTATCTCCTCCAGATGATCAGCAGCAGCAGCACACACATGTATCTCCCCCAGATGATCAGCAGCAGCAGCACACATGTATCTCCTCCAGATGATCAGCAGCAGCAGCACACATGTATCTCCTCCAGATGATCAGCAGCAGCAGCACACATGTATCTCCTCCAGATGATCAGCAGCAGCAGCACACATGTATCTCCTCCAGATGATCAGCAGCAGCAGCACACATGTATCTCCCCCAGATGATCAGCAGCAGCAGCACATGTATCTCCCCCAGATGATCAGCAGCAGCACACATGTATCTCCCCCAGATGATCAGCAGCAGCAGCAGCACACATGTATCTCCCCCAGATGATCAGCAGCAGCAGCACACATGTATCTCCTCCAGATGATCAGCAGCAGCAGCACACATGTATCTCCTCCAGATGATCAGCAGCAGCAGCAGCACACATGTATCTCCTCCAGATGATCAGCAGCAGCAGCACACATGTATCTCCCCCAGATGATCAGCAGCAGCACACATGTATCTCCCCCAGATGATCAGCAGCAGCACACATGTATCTCCCCCAGATGATCAGCAGCAGCACACATGTATCTCCTTCAGATGATCAGCAGCAGCAGCACACATGTATCTCCCCCAGATGATCAGCAGCAGCAGCAGCACACATGTATCTCCCCCAGATGATCAGCAGCAGCAGCAGCACACATGTATCTCCCCCAGATGATCAGCAGCAGCAGCACATGTATCTCCCCCAGATGATCAGCAGCAGCAGCAGCACACATGTATCTCCTCCAGATGATCAGCAGCAGCACACATGTATCTCCCCAGATAATCAGCAGCAGCACACATGTATCTCTCCCAGATGATCAGCAGCAGCAGCACACATGTATCTCCCCAGATGATCAGCAGCAGCAGCACACATGTATCTCCTCCAGATCAGCAGCAGCAGCACACATGTATCTCCTTCAGATGATCAGCAGCAGCAGCACACATGTATCTCCTCCAGATGATCAGCAGCAGCAGCAGCAGCACACATGTATCTCCTCCAGATGATCAGCAGCAGCAGCACACATGTATCTCCTCCAGATGATCAGCAGCAGCAGCACACATGTATCTCCCCCAGATGATCAGCAGCAACAGCACACATGTATCTCCTCCAGATGATCAGCAGCAGCAGCACACATGTATCTCCCCCAGATGATCAGCAGCAGCAGCACACATGTATCTCCTCCAGATGATCAGCAGCAGCAGCACACATGTATCTCCTCCAGATGATCAGCAGCAGCAGCACACATGTATCTCCTCCAGATGATCAGCAGCAGCAGCACACATGTATCTCCTCCAGATGATCAGCAGCAGCAGCACACATGTATCTCCCCCAGATGATCAGCAGCAGAACACATGTATCTCCTCCAGATGATCAGCAGCAGCACACATGTATCTCCTCCAGATGATCAGCAGCAGCAGCACACATGTATCTCCTCCAGATAATCAGCAGCAGCACACATGTATCTCCTCCAGATGATCAGCAGCAGCACACATGTATCTCCCCCAGATGATCAGCAGCAGCACACATGTATCTCCCCCAGATGATCAGCAGCAGCAGCACACATGTATCTCCTCCAGATGATCAGCAGCAGCACACATGTATCTCCTCCAGATGATCAGCAGCAGCAGCACACATGTATCTCCCCAGATGAGCAGCAGCAGCACACATGTATCTCCTCCAGATGATCAGCAGCAGAACACATGTATCTCCTCCAGATGATCAGCAGCAGAACACATGTATCTCCTCCAGATGATCAGCAGCAGCACACATGTATCTCCTCCAGATGATCAGCAGCAGCAGCACACATGTATCTCCTCCAGATGATCAGCAGCAGCACACATGTATCTCCCCCAGATGATCAGCAGCAGCAGCAGCACACATGTATCTCCCCCAGATGATCAGCAGCAGCAGCACACATGTATCTCCTCCAGATGATCAGCAGCAGCAGCAGCACACATGTATCTCCTCCAGATGATCAGCAGCAGCAGCACACATGTATCTCCTCCAGATGATCAGCAGCAGCAGCAGCACACATGTATCTCCTCCAGATGATCAGCAGCAGAACACATGTATCTCCTCCAGATGATCAGCAGCAGCAGCACACATGTATCTCCTCCAGATGATCAGCAGCAGCAGCAGCACACATGTATCTCCTCCAGATGATCAGCAGCAGAACACATGTATCTCCTCCAGATGATCAGCAGCAGCAGCACACATGTATCTCCTCCAGATGATCAGCAGCAGCAGCACACATGTATCTCCCCCAGATGATCAGCAGCAGCAGCACACATGTATCTCCTCCAGATGATCAGCAGCAGCAGCAGCACACATGTATCTCCTCCAGATGATCAGCAGCAGAACACATGTATCTCCTCCAGATGATCAGCAGCAGCAGCACACATGTATCTCCCCAGATGATCAGCAGCAGCAGCAGCACACATGTATCTCCTCCAGATGATCAGCAGCAGAACACATGTATCTCCTCCAGATGATCAGCAGCAGCAGCACACATGTATCTCCTCCAGATGATCAGCAGCAGCAGCAGCACACATGTATCTCCCCCAGATGATCAGCAGCAGCACACATGTATCTCCCCCAGATGATCAGCAGCAGCACACATGTATCTCCCCCAGATGATCAGCAGCAGCAGCACACATGTATCTCCCCCAGATGATCAGCAGCAGCACACATGTATCTCCCCCAGATGATCAGCAGCAGCAGCACACATGTATCTCCTCCAGATGATCAGCAGCAGCAGCAGCACACATGTATCTCCTCCAGATGATCAGCAGCAGCAGCAGCACACATGTATCTCCCCCAGATGATCAGCAGCAGCAGCAGCACACATGTATCTCCCCCAGATGATCAGCAGCAGCAGCACACATGTATCTCCCCAGATGATCAGCACAGCAGCAAGCACACATGTATCTCCCCCAGATGATCAGCAGCAGCACACATGTATCTCCCCCAGATGATCAGCAGCAGCAGCACACATGTATCTCCCCAGATGATCATCAGCAGCAGCACACATGTATCTCCCCCAGATGATCAGCAGCAGCAGCAGCACACATGTATCTCCTCCAGATGATCAGCAGCAGCAGCACACATGTATCTCCCCAGATGATCAGCAGCAGCAGCAGCAGCACACATGTATCTCCCTCCAGATGATCAGCAGCAGCACACATGTATCTCCCCCAGATGATCAGCAGCAGCAGCACACATGTATCTCCCCCAGATGATCAGCAGCAGCAGCACACATGTATCTCCCCCAGATGATCAGCAGCAGCACACATGTATCTCCTCCAGATGATCAGCAGCAGCACACATGTATCTCCCCCAGATGATCAGCAGCAGCACACATGTATCTCCTCCAGATGATCAGCAGCAGCAGCACACATGTATCTCCCCCAGATGATCAGCAGCAGCAGCACACATGTATCTCCTCCAGATGATCAGCAGCAGCAGCACACATGTATCTCCCCCCAGATGATCAGCAGCAGCAGCAGCACACATGTATCTCCTCCAGATGATCAGCAGCAGCAGCACACATGTATCTCCCTCCAGATGATCAGCAGCAGCAGCACACATGTAATCTCCCCAGATGATCAGCAGCAGCACACATGTATCTCCTCCAGATGATCAGCCGAGCGCACACATGTATCTCCCCCAGATGATCAGCAGCAGCAGCAAGCACACTGTATCTTTCCTCCAGATGATCATCAGCAGCATCACACATTGTATCTCCCCCAGATGATCAGCAGCAGCAGCAGCACACATGTATCTCCTCCAGATGATCAGCAGCAGCAGCACACATGTATCTCCCCCAGATGATCAGCGAGCAGCAGCACACATGTTCTCTCCTCCAGATGATCAGCACAGCAGCAGCACACATTGTCATCTCCCCCAGATGATCAGCAGCAGCAGCAGCAGCAGCACATGTATCTCCTCCAGGATGAGCAGCAGCAGCAGCACACATGTATCTCCCCCAGATGATCAGCAGTAGCAGCAGCAGCACATGTATCTCCTCCAGATGATCAGCAGCAGCAGCACACATGTAATCTCCTCCAGATGATCAGCAAGCAGCAGCACACATGTAATCTCCTCCAGATGATCAGCAGCAGCACACATGTATCTCTCCCCCAGATGATCAGCAGCAGCAGCACACATGTATCTCCTCCAGATGATCAGCAGCAGCAGCAGCACACTTGTATCTCCTCCAGATGATCAGCAGCAGCACACATGTATCTCCCCCAGATGATCATCAGCAGCAGCACACATGTATCTCCCCCAGATGATCAGCAGCAGCAGCAGCACACATGTATCTCCTCCAGATGATCACAGCAGCAGCACACACATGTATCTCCCCCAGGTTGATCAGCAGCAGCAGCAGCACACATGTATCTCCTCCAGATGATCAGCAGCAGCACACATTATCTCCCCCAGATGATCAGCAGCAGCACACATGTATCTCCTCCAGATGATCAGCAGCAGCAGCACACATGTATCTCCCCCAGATGATCAGCAGCAGCAGCAGCACACATGTATCTCCCCCCAGATGATCAGCAGCAGCAGCAGCACACATGTATCTCCTCCAGATGATTCAGCAGCAGCAGCAGCACACATGTATCTCCCTCAGATGATCAGCAGCAGCAGCACACATGTAATCTCCCTCCAGATGATCAGCAGCAGCAGCACATGTATCTCCTCCAGATGATCAGCAGCAGCAGCACACATGTATCTCCTCCAGATGATCAGCAAGCAGCACACATGTATCTCCCCCAGATGATCAGCAGCAGCACACACATGTATCTCCTCCAGATGATCAGCAGCAGCAGCAGCACACATGTATCTCCTCCAGATGATCAGCAGCAGCAGCACAACATGTATCTCCTCCCAGATGATCAGCAGCAGCAGCAGCACACATGTATCTCCTCCAGATGATCAGCAGCAGCAGCACACATGTATCTCCTCCAGATGATCAGGCAGCAGCAGCACACATGTATCTCCTCCAGATGATCAGCAGCAGCACACATGTAATCTCCCCCAGATGATCAGCAGCAGCAGCAGCACACATGTATCTCCCCCAGATGATCAGCAGCAGCACACATGTATCTCCCCCAGAATGATCAGCAGCAGCAGCAGCACACATGTATCTCCTCCAGATGATCAGCAGCAGCAGCAGCAGCACACATGTATCTCCTCCAGATGATCAGCAGCAGCAGCAGCACACATGTATCTCCTCCAGATGATCAGCAGCAGCAGCACACATGTATCTCCCCCAGATGATCAGCAGCAGCAGCACACATGTATCTCCTCCAGATGATCAGCAGCAGCAGCAGCACACATGTATCTCCTCCAGATGATCAGCAGCAGCAGCACACATGTATCTCCTCCAGATGATCAGCAGCAGCAGCACACATGTATCTCCTCCAGATGATCAGCAGCAGCAGCAGCACACATGTATCTCCTCCAGATGATCAGCAGCAGCACACATGTATCTCCCCCAGATGATCAGCAGCAGCAGCAGCACACATGTATCTCCCCCAGATGATCAGCAGCAGCACACATGTATCTCCCCCAGATGATCAGCAGCAGCAGCAGCACACATGTATCTCCTCCAGATGATCAGCAGCAGCAGCAGCAGCACACATGTATCTCCTCCAGATGATCAGCAGCAGCAGCAGCACACATGTATCTCCTCCAGATGATCAGCAGCAGCAGCACACATGTATCTCCCCCAGATGATCAGCAGCAGCACACATGTATCTCCCCCAGATGATCAGCAGCAGCAGCACACATGTATCTCCCCCAGATGATCAGCAGCAGCACACATGTATCTCCCCCAGATGATCAGCAGCAGCACACATGTATCTCCCCCAGATGATCAGCAGCAGCAGCACACATGTATCTCCCCCAGATGATCAGCAGCAGCAGCACACATGTATCTCCCCCAGATGATCAGCAGCAGCAGCACACATGTATCTCCCCCAGATGATCAGCAGCAGCAGCAGCACACATGTATCTCCTCCAGATGATCAGCAGCAGCACACATGTATCTCCTCCAGATGATCAGCAGCAGCAGCACACATGTATCTCCCCCAGATGATCAGCAGCAGCAGCACACATGTATCTCCCCCAGATGATCAGCAGCAGCAGCACACATGTATCTCCCCCAGATGATCAGCAGCAGCAGCACACATGTATCTCCTCCAGATGATCATCAGCAGCACACATGTATCTCCCCCAGATGATCAGCAGCAGCAGCACACATGTATCTCCCCCAGATGATCAGCAGCAGCACACATGTATCTCCTCCAGATGATCAGCAGCAGCAGCACACATGTATCTCCTCCAGATGATCATCAGCAGCAGCAGCACACATGTATCTCCCCCAGATGATCAGCAGCAGCAGCAGCACACATGTATCTCCCCCAGATGATCAGCAGCAGCAGCACACATGTATCTCCTCCAGATGATCAGCAGCAGCAGCAGCACACATGTATCTCCTCCAGATGATCAGCAGCAGCAGCAGCACACATGTATCTCCCCCAGATGATCAGCAGCAGCACACATGTATCTCCCCCAGATGATCAGCAGCAGCACACATGTATCTCCCCCAGATGATCAGCAGCAGCAGCAGCACACATGTATCTCCTCCAGATGATCAGCAGCAGCAGCAGCACACATGTATCTCCTCCAGATGATCAGCAGCAGCAGCAGCACACATGTATCTCCCCCAGATGATCAGCAGCAGCAGCAGCACACATGTATCTCCCCCAGATGATCAGCAGCAGCAGCAGCACACATGTATCTCCCCCAGATGATCAGCAGCAGCAGCCCACATGTATCTCCCCCAGATGATCAGCAGCAGCAGCAGCACACATGTATCTCCCCCAGATGATCAGCAGCAGCAGCACACATGTATCTCCTCCAGATGATCAGCAGCAGCAGCACACATGTATCTCCTCCAGATGATCAGCAGCAGCAGCCCACATGTATCTCCTCCAGATGATCATCAGCAGCAGCAGCACACATGTATCTCCCCCAGATGATCAGCAGCAGCAGCACACATGTATCTCCCCCAGATGATCAGCAGCAGCACACATGTATCTCCTCCAGATGATCAGCAGCAGCAGCAGCACACATGTATCTCCTCCAGATGATCAGCAGCAGCAGCAGCACACATGTATCTCCTCCAGATGATCAGCAGCAGCAGCAGCAGCACACATGTATCTCCTCCAGATGATCAGCAGCAGCAGCAGCACACATGTATCTCCCCCAGATGATCAGCAGCAGCACACATGTATCTCCCCCAGATGATCAGCAGCAGCACACATGTATCTCCCCCAGATGATCAGCAGCAGCAGCACACATGTATCTCCCCCAGATGATCAGCAGCAGCACACATGTATCTCCTCCAGATGATCAGCAGCAGCAGCAGCACACATGTATCTCCTCCAGATGATCAGCAGCAGCAGCAGCACACATGTATCTCCCCCAGATGATCAGCAGCAGCAGCAGCACACATGTATCTCCTCCAGATGATCAGCAGCAGCAGCAGCACACATGTATCTCCCCCAGATGATCAGCAGCAGCAGCAGCACACATGTATCTCCCCCAGATGATCAGCAGCAGCAGCAGCACACATGTATCTCCCCCAGATGATCAGCAGCAGCAGCCCACATGTATCTCCCCCAGATGATCAGCAGCAGCAGCAGCACACATGTATCTCCTCCAGATGATCAGCAGCAGCAGCACACATGTATCTCCTCCAGATGATCAGCAGCAGCACACATGTATCTCCTCCAGATGATCAGCAGCAGCAGCAGCCCACATGTATCTCCCCCAGATGATCAGCAGCAGCAGCAGCACACATGTATCTCCTCCAGATGATCAGCAGCAGCAGCAGCACACATGTATCTCCTCCAGATGATCAGCAGCAGCAGCACACATGTATCTCCCCCAGATGATCAGCAGCAGCAGCAGCACACATGTATCTCCTCCAGATGATCAGCAGCAGCAGCACACATGTATCTCCTCCAGATGATCAGCAGCAGCAGCAGCACACATGTATCTCCTCCAGATGATCAGCAGCAGCAGCACACATGTATCTCCCCCAGATGATCAGCAGCAGCAGCAGCACACATGTATCTCCTCCAGATGATCAGCAGCAGCAGCACACATGTATCTCCTCCAGATGATCAGCAGCAGCAGCAGCACACATGTATCTCCCCCAGATGATCAGCAGCAGCACACATGTATCTCCCCCAGATGATCAGCAGCAGCAGCACACATGTATCTCCCCCAGATGATCAGCAGCAGCAGCACACATGTATCTCCTCCAGATGATCAGCAGCAGCAGCAGCACACATGTATCTCCTCCAGATGATCAGCAGCAGCAGCACACATGTATCTCCCCCAGATGATCAGCAGCAGCAGCACACATGTATCTCCTCCAGATGATCAGCAGCAGCAGCACACATGTATCTCCTCCAGATGATCAGCAGCAGCAGCACACATGTATCTCCTCCAGATGATCAGCAGCAGCAGCACACATGTATCTCCTCCAGATGATCAGCAGCAGCAGCACACATGTATCTCCCCCAGATGATCAGCAGCAGCACACATGTATCTCCCCCAGATGATCAGCAGCAGCACACATGTATCTCCCCCAGATGATCAGCAGCAGCAGCAGCACACATGTATCTCCCCCAGATGATCAGCAGCAGCAGCACACATGTATCTCCCCCAGATGATCAGCAGCAGCACACATGTATCTCCTCCAGATGATCAGCAGCAGCAGCACACATGTATCTCCCCCAGATGATCAGCAGCAGCCCTCTCCTACATTTCCCATCAGATACACACAGTGATGTCACAGGACCTACTGTACAGTGGAGGGAGAGCTGACCGCCGCAGGTGTATGCTGTACAGTGGAGGGAGAGCTGACTGCAGCAGGTGTATACTGTACAGAGGAGAGCTTACCGCAGCAGATGTATACTGTACAGCAGAGGGAGAGCTTACCGCAGCAGGTGTATACTGTACAGCAGAGGGAGAGCTTACCGCAGCAGGTGTATACTGCGCAGCGGAGGGAGAACTGACTGCAGCAGGTGTATACTGTACAGCGGAGGGAGAGCTTACCGCAGCAGGTGTATACTGCGCAGCGGAGGGAGAACTGACTGCAGCAGGTGTATACTGTACAGCAGAGGGAGAGCTTACCGCAGCAGGTGTATACTGTGCAGCGGAGGGAGAGCTGACTGCAGTAGGTGTATACTGTACAGCGGAGGGAGAGCTGACTGCAGCAGGTGTATACTGTACAGCAGAGGGAGAGCTTACCGCAGCAGGTGTGTACTGTACAGCAGAGGGAGAGCTGACCGCAGCAGGTGTATACTGTACAGCAGAGGGAGAGCTTACCGCAGCAGGTGTGTACTGTACAGCAGAGGGAGAGCTGACTGCAGCAGGTGTATACTGTACAGCGGAGGGAGAGCTGACTGCAGCAGGTGTATACTGTACAGTGGAGGGAGAGCTGACTGCAGCAGGTGTATACTGTACAGCGGAGGGAGAGCTTACCGCAGCAGGTGTATACTGTACAGTGGAGGGAGAGCTGACTGCAGCAGGTGTATACTGTGCAGCGGAGGGAGAGCTTACCGCAGCAGGTGTGTACTGTACAGCAGAGGGAGAGCTTACCGCAGCAGGTGTATACTGTGCAGCGGAGGGAGAGCTGACCGCAGCAGGTGTATACTGTACAGCAGAGGGAGAGCTTACCGCAGCAGGTGTATACTGTGCAGCGGAGGGAGAGCTTACCGCAGCAGGGGTATACTGTGCAGCGGAGGGAGAGCTGACTGCAGCAGGTGTATACTGTACAGCAGAGGGAGAGCTTACCGCAGCAGGGGTATACTGTGCAGCGGAGGGAGAGCTGACTGCAGCAGGTGTATACTGTACAGCAGAGGGAGAGCTTACCGCAGCAGATGTATACTGTGCAGCGGAGGGAGAGCTGACTGCAGTAGGTGTATACTGTACAGAGGAGAGCTGACCGCAGCAGGTGTATACTGTACAGTGGAGGGAGAGCTGACTGCAGCAGGTGTATACTGTACAGTGGAGGGAGAGCTGACTGCAGCAGGTGTATACTGTACAGCAGAGGGAGAGCTTACCGCAGCAGATGTATACTGTGCAGCGGAGGGAGAGCTGACTGCAGCAGGTGTATACTGTACAGCAGAGGGAGAACTTACCGCAGCAGGTGTATACTGTGCAGCGGAGGGAGAGCTTACCGCAGCAGATGTATACTGTGCAGCGGAGGGAGAGCTGACTGCAGTAGGTGTATACTGTACAGAGGAGAGCTGACTGCAGCAGGTGTATACTGTACAGTGGAGGGAGAGCTGACTGCAGCAGGTGTATACTGTACAGTGGAGGGAGAGCTTACCGCAGCAGGTGTATACTGTACAGCGGAGGGAGAGCTGACTGCAGCATGTGTATACTGTATACTGTGCTACTAACAATCACTATCACCGCTACTGAGTCACTCCTATGTTGTAATTAAAACCAGGCTCCAGGCTGTGACCTCAGGCGTGTTTCACCACAAGCTTCTTCAGGGGACACAGCTGCCGGCTCACTATTATATCATTATAACGCTTACTACTGGTTCTACTATGGTTCACCAGAGCAGACGAGAGAGGCCCCTCCTTGTTTCCCTGTGCTGTTACATCCTGCCTCATCCTCCAGAGCTGCACTCACTATTCTGCTGTTACATCCTGCCTCATGCTCCAGAGCTGCACTCACTATTCTGCTGTTACATCATGTCTCATCCTCCAGAGCTGCACTCACTATTCTGCTGTTACATCCTGCCTCATGCTCCAGAGCTGCACTCACTATTCTGCTGTTACATCATGTCTCATCCTCCAGAGCTGCACTCACTGTTCTGCTCTTACATCATGTCTCATCCTCCAGAGCTGCACTCACTATTCTGCTGTTACATCATGTCTCATCCTCCAGAGCTGCACTCACTATTCTGCTCTTACATCATGTCTCATCCTCCAGAGCTGGCTACTATACTGCTGTTACATCATGTCTCATCCTCCAGAGCTGCACTCACTATTCTGCTGTTACATCATTTCTCACCCTCCAGAGCTGCACTTACTATTCTGCTGTTAACTCATGTCTCATCCTCCAGAGCTGCACTCACTATTCTGCTGTTACATCCTGTCTCATCCTCCAGAGCTGCACTCACTATTCTGCTGTTACATCATGTCTCAGCCTCCAGAGCTGCACTCACTATTCTGCTCTTACATCCTGTCTCATCCTCCAGAGCTGCACTCACTATTCTGCTCTTACATCAGGTCTCATCCCCCAGAGCTGCACTCACTATTCTGCTGTTACATCATGTCTCATCCTTCAGAGCTGCACTCACTATTCTGCTGTTACATCCTGTCTCATCCTCCAGAGCTGCGCTCACTATTCTGCTCTTACATCCTGTCTCATCCTCCAGAGCTGCGCTCACTATTCTGCTCTTACATCCTGTCTCATCCTCCAGAGCTGCACTCACTATTCTGCTTTCTTGTCTCTTTCAGGAAGCAGCTGAATGATTGCTGTGACCCGGGTCACCTCTTCTCCATGACTAAAGTGAACACCCCGGTGGGCGAGAACTTGTGGTTTGATGGGGAGTTCTTATATTCGTTGATCATAGACAACGCCACGTACAGCCTCTTCCCGCAGGTCAGGGCGGCCGCTCCCCCCCAATCCCTTCCCCCCCCCACCACATCTTTATTTCCCTTTAAAAGGAGCTCCGGACAAAATATTTTCCTTTCACATAACCGGGTGTCAGGAAGTTCTATAGATCTGTAATGTACTTCTATATAGAACGCTCCAGTCTTCCAGTACTTATCAGCTGCTGTATGTCCTGCAGGAAGTGGTGTATTTTCTCTCCAGTCTGACACAGTGCTCTCTGCTGCCACCTCTGTCCATGTCAGGAACTGTCCAGAGCAGCAGCAAATCCCCATAGAAAACCTCTCCTGCTCTGGACAGTTCCTGACATGGACAGAGGTGGCAGCAGAGAGCGCTGTGTCAGACTGCAGAGAATACACCACTTCTTGCAGGACATGCAGCAGCTGATAAGTACTGGAAGACTGGAGAGAATACACCACTTCTTGCAGGACATACAGCAGCTGATAAGTACTGAAAGACTGAAGAGTTTTGATAGAAGTAAATTACTAATCTCTGGCACTTTCTGACACCAGCTGATGTGAAAGGAACAGAGTTTTGTCTGATTTCCCCTTTAAATTTCAGGAAGCAAAGTGCTGATAGGGTTAATGAGTGATTTACCCACAATCCCCAGAAATCTTTGCACTCGAGACTCGAGCTGTATACTGGCAGTGATACTGAGGCCGCACTGGTCATCCAGCTATCCCAGGAGCAAACAACACTGGATGGAGAGAAAAGCAGAGATATCTATATACTGCAGCCATTACTATATATATATTTACTGTATACAGCAGAGATATCTATATACTGCAGCCATTACTATATATATTTACTGTATACAGCAGAGATATCTATATACTGCAGCCATTACTATATATACTGTATACAGCAGAGATATCTATATACTGCAGCCATTACTATATATACTGTATACAGCAGAGATATCTATATACTGCAGCCATTACTATATATATATTTACTGTATACAGCAGAGATATCTATATACTGCAGCCATTACTATATATATTTACTGTATACAGCAGAGATATCTATATACTGCAGCCATTACTATATATACTGTATACAGCAGAGATATCTATATACTGCAGCCATTACTATATATACTGTATACAGCAGAGATATCTATATACTGCAGCCATTACTATATATAATTACTGTATACAGCAGAGATATCTATATTCTGCAGCCATTACTATATATATAATTACTGTATACAGCAGAGATATCTATATACTGCAGCCATTACTATATAAATATATTTACTGTATACAGCAGAGATATCTATATACTGCAGCCATTACTATATAAATATATTTACTGTATACAGCAGAGATATCTATATACTGCTGCCATTACTATATATACTGTATACAGAAAAGATATCTATATACTGCAGCCATTACTATATATACTGTATACAGCAGAGATATCTATATACTGCAGCCATTACTATATATACTGTATACAGCAGAGATATCTATATACTGCAGCCATTACTATATATATAATTACTGTATACAGCAGAGATATCTATATACTGCAGCCATTACTATATAAATATATTTACTGTATACAGCAGAGATATCTATATACTGCTGCCATTACTATATATACTGTATACAGAAAAGATATCTATATACTGCAGCCATTACTATATATACTGTATACAGCAGAGATATCTATATACTGCAGCCATTACTATATATATAATTACTGTATACAGCAGAGATATCTATATACTGCAGCCATTACTATATATATATATATTTACTGTATACAGCAGAGATATCTATATACTGCAGCCATTACTATATATATATATTTACTGTATACAGCAGAGATATCTATATACTGCAGCCATTACTATATATACTGTATACAGCAGAGATATCTATATACTGCAGCCATTACTATATATATATATATATATATATTTACTGTATACAGCAGAGATATCTATATACTGCAGCCATTACTATATATATAATTACTGTATACAGCAGAGATATCTATATACTGCAGCCATTACTATATATATATATATATATACTGTATACAGCAGAGATATCTATATACTGCAGCCATTACTATATATATATATATATATATATATATATATATATATATATATATATATATTTACTGTATACAGCAGAGATATCTATATACTGCAGCCATTACTATATACATAATTACTGTATACAGCAGAGATATCTATATACTGCAGCCATTACTATATACATAATTACTGTATACAGCAGAGATATCTATATACTGCAGCCATTACTATATATATATATATATATATATATATATATATATATATATATATATATATTTACTGTATACAGCAGAGATATCTATATACTGCAGCCATTACTATATATATATATACTGTATACAGCAGAGATATCTATATACTGCAGCCATTACTATATATATATATATTTACTGTATACAGCAGAGATATCTATATACTGCAGCCATTACTATATACATAATTACTGTATACAGCAGAGATATCTATATACTGCAGCCATTACTATATATATAATTACTGTATACAGCAGAGATATCTATATACTGCAGCCATTACTATATATATATAATTACTGTATACAGCAGAGATGTCTATATACTGCAGCCATTACTATATATATATAATTACTGTATACAGCAGAGATATCTATATACTGCAGCCATTACTATATATATAATTACTGTATACAGCAGAGATATCTATATACTGCAGCCATTACTATATATATATATAATTACTGTATACAGCAGAGATATCTATATACTGCAGCCATTACTATATATATAATTACTGTATACAGCAGAGATATCTATATACTGCAGCCATTACTATATATATATATTTACTGTATACAGCAGAGATATCTATATACTGCAGCCATTACTATATATATATATATATATATATATATTTACTGTATACAGCAGAGATATCTATATACTGCAGCCATTACTATATATATAATTACTGTATACAGCAGAGATATCTATATACTGCAGCCATTACTATATATATATATATATATATATATATTTACTGTATACAGCAGAGATATCTATATACTGCAGCCATTACTATATATATATAATTACTGTATACAGCAGAGATATCTATATACTGCAGCCATTACTATATATATAATTACTGTATACAGCAGAGATATCTATATACTGCAGCCATTACTATATATATATATTTACTGTATACAGCAGAGATATCTATATACTGCAGCCATTACTATATATATATATATATATATATATATATATTTACTGTATACAGCAGAGATATCTATATACTGCAGCCATTACTATATATACTGTATACAGCAGAGATATCTATATACTGCAGCCATTACTATATATACTGTATACAGCAGAGATATCTATATACTGCAGCCATTACTATATATATATATAATTACTGTATACAGCAGAGATATCTATATACTGCAGCCATTACTATATATATATATTTACTGTATACAGCAGAGATATCTATATACTGCAGCCATTACTATATATATATATTTACTGTATACAGCAGAGATATCTATATACTGCAGCTATTACTATATAATTACTGTATACAGCAGAGATATCTATATACTGCAGCCATTACTATATATATAATTACTGTATACAGCAGAGATATCTATATACTGCAGCCATTACTATATACACTGTATACAGCAGAGATATCTATATACTGCAGCCATTACTATATAATTACTGTATACAGCAGAGATATCTATATACTGCAGCAATTACTCTCTCTATCTATATATATATATATATTTACTGTATACAGCAGAGATATCTATATACTGCAGCCATTACTATATATATAATTACTGTATACAGCAGAGATATCTATATACTGCAGCCATTACTATATATATAATTACTGTATACAGCAGAGATATCTATATACTGCAGCCATTACTATATACACTGTATACAGCAGAGATATCTATATACTGCAGCCATTACTATATAATTACTGTATACAGCAGAGATATCTATATACTGCAGCAATTACTCTCTCTATCTATATATATATATATATTTACTGTATACAGCAGAGATATCTATATACTGCAGCCATTACTATATATATAATTACTGTATACAGCAGAGATATCTATATTCTGCAGCCATTGCTATATATATAATTACTGTATACAGCAGAGATATATGTATATATATAGTAATGGCTGCAGTATATAGATATCTCTGCTGTATACAGTAATTATATATATAGTAATGGCTGCAGTATATAGATATCTCTGCTGTATACAGTAAATATATATATATATATAGATAGAGAGAGTAATTGCTGCAGTATATAGATATCTCTGCTGTATACAGTAATTATATAGTAATGGCTGCAGTATATAGATATCTCTGCTGTATACAGTGTATATAGTAATGGCTGCAGTATATAGATATCTCTGCTGTATACAGTAATTATATATATAGTAATGGCTGCAGTATATAGATATCTCTGCTGTATACAGTAATTATATAGTAATAGCTGCAGTATATAGATATCTCTGCTGTATACAGTAAATATATATATATATATAGTAATGGCTGCAGTATATAGATATTTACTGTATACAGCAGAGATATCTATATACTGCAGCCATTACTATATATATATATATAATTACTGTATACAGCAGAGATATCTATATACTGCAGCCATTACTATATACACTACCGCTCCAAAGTCTGGGGTCACCCAAACAATTTAGTGTTTTCCATGTAGTCGCACTTCTTCACCCCCAGACGTTGTGAAATGAATAGAAAATAGAGACAAGACATTGACAAGGTTAGAAATACTGATTTGTATGTGAAATAACATTGTTCTTCCATCACACTTTGCTTCCGTCCCAGAATCCTCCTTGTGCACCAATTCCAGCATTGCACACCTTTGGCATTCTAGCTATTAATCTGTTGGGGTAAGCTGGAGAAATTGCCCCCCACGCTTCTAGAAGCCGCTCCCACAAGTTGGATTGGTTGGATGGGCACTTCTGGCGTACCATACGGTCCAGCTGCTCCCACAATGGGGTGGTGATCTGGTGACTGCGCTGGCCACTCCATTACCTATGATAGAATACCAGCTGCTGCTTCTGCTGGAAATAGTTCTTGCACAATTTGGAGGTGTTTAGGGTCATTGTCCTGTTGTAGGATGAAATTGGCTCCAACCAAGCGCTGCCCACTGGGTATGGCATGGCGGTGCAGAGTGATGGCCTTCCTTATTCACAATCCCTTTTACCCTGTACAAATCTCCCACCTTACCAGCACCAACCCCAGACCATCACATGACCTCCACCATGTATAACAGATGGCGTCAGGCATTCTTCCAGCATCTTCTCATTTCTTCTGCGTCTCACAAACGTTCTTCTTTGTCATCCAAACACCTCAAACTTGGATTCATCCATCGTCCACAACACTTTTTTCCAGTCTTCCTCTGTCCAATCTCTGTGTTCTTTTGCCCATCTTAATCTTTTCTTTTATTGGCCAGTCTCAGATATGGCTTTTTCTTTGCCACTCTGCCCTGAAGCCCAAAATCCTGCAGCCGCCTCTTCCCTGTAGATGGTGACACTAGTGTTTTGCGGGTACTATGTAATGAAGATGCCAGGTGGGGACCTGTGAGGCGTCTGTTTCTCAAACTAGAGACTCTAATGTGCTTATCTTCTTGCTTAGTTGTGCAACGCGGCCTCCCACTTCTTTTTCTACTCTGGTTAGAGCCTGTTTGTGCTGTCCTCTGAAGGGAGTAGTACACACTGTTGTAGGAAATCTTCAATTTCTTAGCAATTTCTGGCATGGAATAGCCTTCATTTCTAAGAACAAGAATAGACTGTCGAGTTTCAGATGAAAGTTCTCTTTTTCTGGCCATTTTGAGCGTTTAATTGACCCCACAAATGTGATGCTCCAGAAACACAATCTGCTCAATGGATGGTCAGTTTTGTAGCTTCTGTAACGAGCTAGACTGTTTTCAGATGTGTGAACATGATTGCACAAGGGTTTTCTAATCATCAATTATCCTTCTGAGCCAATGAGCAAACACCTTGTACCATTAGAAGACTGGAGTGATAGTTGCTGGAAATGGGCCTCTATACACCTATGTAGATATTGCACCAAAAACCAGACATTTGCAGCTAGAATAGTCACTTACCACATTAGCAATGTATAGAGGGGATTTGGTGTAAGTTAGGACTAGTTTAAAGTTATCTTCATTGAGAAGTACAGTGCTTTCCCTTCAGAAATAAGGACATTTCAGTGTGACCCCAAACTTTTGAACAGTAGTGTGTATATAGGTATATATATATATATTTATTTTTTTACTGTATACAGCAGAGATATCTATATACTGCAGCCATTACTAGGTGTGTATATGTAATTGCTGTGTCTCCCTTTCTTTCTTTCTTTCTTTCTTTCTTTCTTTCTTTCTTTCTTTCTTTCTTTCTTTCTGTCTCTCTCTCTCTCTCCTCCCCTCTTCTCTCTCTCTCCTCCCCTCTTCTCTCTCTCTCCTCCCCTCTTCTCTCTCTCTCCTCCCCTCTTCTCTCTCTCTCCTCCCCTCTTCTCTCTCTCTCCTCCCCTCTTCTCTCTCTCTCCTCCCCTCTTCTCTCTCTCTCTCCTCCCCTCTTCTCTCTCTCTCTCTCCTCCCTATTCTCTCTTTCTCTTCCCTCTCTCTCTCTCTCCCCCCCAATCTTCTCTCTCTTCCCCCTCTCTCCCCCTTCTTCTCTCTCTCTCTCCCCCCCTCTTCTCTCTCTCCCCCCCCTCTCTCTCTCTCCCCCCTCTTCTCCCTCTCTCTCTCCTCTTTCTTACTTCTCTCTCCCCTACTCTTCTCCCTCTCCCCATCTCTCCTCTTTCTCTTTCTTTTACTCCTTCTGTCTCTCCCCTCTTTCTTTTTCTGTTTCTCTCTCTCTCCCCCTCTTTCGCCCTCTCCCTTTTCTGTCCCAGCTTTCACATTCTGCCTTACTCTCTCTCCCACCCTCTTTCTCTCCCTCTGACGCGCTCTCTCTTCTCTCTCTCTCTCTCTCCTGTCCCAGCTGTCACATTCTGCCCCTGATGCTCCGCTCTCTCTTTCTAGGATACGCCATTTAAGCTTCCCCTGAAGCGCTGCTCTGTGGTGGGGAATGGTGGGATCCTGAAGGGGAGCAGGTGCGGCCACCAGATTGATCAGGCCGATTTTGTTATACGGTGAGTGACCCCCGGAGCTAAGAGAGACCCCAAGACCCCCGGAGCTAAGAGAGACCCCCGGAGCTAAGAGAGACCCCCGGAGCTAAGAGAGACCCCCGGAGCTAAGAGAGACCCCCGGAGCTAAGAGAGACCCCCGGAGCTAAGAGAGACCCCCGGAGCTAAGAGAGACCCCCGGAGCTAAGAGAGACCCCCGGAGCTAAGAGAGACCCCCGGAGCTAAGAGAGACCCCCGGAGCTAAGAGAGACCCCCGGAGCTAAGAGAGACCCCCGGAGCTAAGAGAGACCCTGAGACCCCCGGAGCTAAGAGAGATCAGAGACCCCCGGAGCTAAGAGAGATCAGAGACCCCCGGAGCTAAGAGAGATCAGAGACCCCCGGAGCTAAGAGAGACCCCCGGAGCTAAGAGAGACCCCCGGAGCTAAGAGAGACCCCCGGAGCTAAGAGAGACCCCCGGAGCTAAGAGAGACCCCCGGAGCTAAGAGAGACCCCTAGACCCCTAGACCCCGGAGCTAAGAGAGACCCCTAGACCCCGGAGCTAAGAGAGACCCCCGGAGCTAAGAGAGACCCCCGGAGCTAAGAAAGGCCCCCGAGACCCCCAGAGCCAAGAGAGACCCCAAGACCCCCAGAGCCAAGAGAGACCCAGAGATCCCCAGAGCTAAGAGAGACCCCGAGACCCCATCATATAACCCATCATATACTGTATATACTAATATATATGTACAGCTGCTATAACCTGGGGATCTCATGTATATAATTATATATGTACAGCTGGTATAACCTGGGGATGTCCTGTATATAATTATATATGTACAGCTGGTATAACCTGGGTATATACTGTATATAATTATATATGTACAGCTGCTATAACCTGGGGATATACTGTATATAAATATATATGTACAGCCGGTATAACCTAGGTATATACTGTTTATAATTATATATGTACAGCCGGTATAACCTGGGGATCTCCTGTATATAGTTATATATGTAGAGCTGGTATAACCTGGGTATCTCCTGTATATAATTATATATGTAGAGCTGGTATAACCTGGGTATCTCCTGTATATAATTATATATGTACAGCTGGTATAACCTGGGGATCTCCTGTATATAATTATATATGTACAGCTGGTATAACCTGGGTATATACTGTATATAATTATATATGTACAGCTGGTATAACCTGGGTATCTCCTGTATATAATTATATATGTACAGCTGGTATAACCTGGGGATCTCCTGTATATAATTATATATGTACAGCTGGTATAACCTGGGTATATACTGTATATAATTATATATGTACAGCTGCTATAACCTGGGGATATACTGTATATAAATATATATGTACAGCCGGTATAACCTGGGGATCTCCTGTATATAGTTATATATGTACAGCTGGTATAACCTGGATATATACTGTATATAATTATATATGTACAGCTGGTATAACCTGGGTACAGGGCCGGCTCCAGGTTTTTGTGGGCCCTTGGTCGAGAGAGCCTCGGCGGGCCCCTTTGAATAGCAAATTATATGGCATCATTGTTAGAGGGTCTCTAGCTCTTGATTCTGTGTAGGGGATTCAGCTGTGTTATATACTTATTATCCCCCCTCCTGTTTGAGTGTGTATATATCTATCTCTCGAGCACATATATACACACACTCATACAGTAGGAGGATAATAAGTATATAATACACCGCTGTATACCTACACAGAATGGGGGGATATATACACACTCATACAGAAGGATAATAAGTATATACTACACTGCTGTATACCTACACAGAATGGGGGGATATATACACACTCATACAGAAGGATAATAAGTATATACTACACTGCTGTATACCTACACAGAATGGGGAGATATATACACACTCATACAGGAGGATAATAAGTATATAATACACAGCTGTATACCTACACAGAATGGGGAGATATATACACACTCATACAGGAGGATAATAAGTATATAATACACTGCTGTATACCTACACAGAATGGGGAGATATATACACACTCATACAGGAGGATAATAAGTATATAATACACTGCTGTATACCCACACAGAATGGAGAGATATATACACACTCATACAGGAGGAGGATAATAAGTATATAATACACTGCTGTATACCTACACAGAATGGGGAGATATATACACACTCATACAGGAGGATAATAAGTATATACTACACTGCTGTATACCTACACAGAATGGAGATATATACATACTCATACAGAGGGATAATAAGTATATAATACACTGCTGTATACCTACACAGAATGGAGAGATATATACACACTCATACAGAAGGATAAAAAGTATATACTACACTGCTGATAACCTTTTTCACCTCGGGGCACACCTACCAAATAAAGTTTGACAAAATAACAAAAAAAAACAACAAACATAATTCGGTAACTCACAGGTGACGTCTTCTTTGATCTGATGCGATCGCTCTCGTTTCCTCGCTATCCGGCCCAGACCACCATGATGATTTCTTCCAGCTACAATTCTTCTCTTCAGAACCTGTGAGACAAACATCTTAGGCTCCGCTCATTTCCAGCCACTTCCTTCCCTTTTCCCCACCCATAGGCTCCTATACATTAGTAACTCCGCTGCTTGGTGTCATGTGCAGTAAAGTAAGAAGGTTTGTGTCCCCATGCTGTGCCCCCATATAGTAATAATGCCCTCTGTCCCCATAGTAATGCCCCCTGCTCTGCCCCATAGTAAATGATCCCTGCCCTGTCCCATAGTAGATGTCCCCTGCCCTGTCCCATAGTAGATGACCCCTGCCCTGTCCCATAGTAGATGTCCCCTGCCCTGCCCCATAGTAGATGTCCCCTGCCCTGTCCCATAGTAGATGACCCCTGCCCTGTCCCATAGTAGATGTCCCCTGCCCTGCCCCATAGTAGATGTCCCCTGCCCTGTCCCATAGTAGATGACCCCTACCCTGTCCCATAGTAGATGCCCCCTACCCTGTCCCATAGTAGATGCCCCCTACCCTGTCCCATAGTAGATGACTCCTACCCTGTCCCATAGTAGATGCCCCCTACCCTGTCCCATAGTAGATGACCCCTGCCCTGTCCCATAGTAGATGTCCCCTGCCCTGTCCCATAGTAGATGACCCCTGCCCTGTCCCATAGTAGATGACCCCTGCCCTGTCCCATAGTAGATGACCCCTGCCCTGTCCCATAGTAGATGACCCCTGCCCTGTCCCATAGTAGATGACCCCTGCCCTGTCCCATAGTAGATGCCCCCTACCCTTTCCCATAGTAGATGTCCCCTGCCCTGTCCCATAGTAGATGACCCCTACCCTGTCCCATAGTAGATGCCCCCTACCCTGTCCCATAGTAGATGACTCCTACCCTGTCCCATAGTAGATGACTCCTACCCTGTCCCATAGTAGATGTCCCCTGCCCTGTCCCATAGTAGATGACCCCTACCCTGTCCCATAGTAGATGCCCCCTACCCTGTCCCATAGTAGATGCCCCCTACCCTGTCCCATAGTAGATGACTCCTACCCTGTCCCATAGTAGATGACCCCTGCCCTGTCCCATAGTAGATTCCCCCTGCCCTGTCCCATAGTAGATGACCCCTGCCCTGTCCCATAGTAGATGACCCCTGCCCTGTCCCATAGTAGATGACCCCTGCCCTGTCCCATAGTAGATGACCCCTGCCCTGTCCCATAGTAGATGACCCCTACCCTGTCCCATAGTAGATGACTCCTACCCTGTCCCATAGTAGATGACTCCTACCCTGTCCCATAGTAGATGACTCCTACCCTGTCCCATAGTAGATGACTCCTACCCTGTCCCATAGTAGATGACCCCTACTCTGTCCCATAGTAGATGGCCCCTGCCCTGTCCCATAGTAGATGTCCCCTCCTCTGCCCCATAGTAGATGCCCCCTACCCTGTCCCATAGTAGATGTCCCCTGCCCTGTCCCATAGTAGATGACCCCTACCCTGTCCCATAGTAGATGGCCCCTGTCCCATAGTAGATGGCCCCTGTCCCATAGTAGATGACTCCTACCCTGTCCCATAGTAGATGGCCCCTGTCCCATAGTAGATGTCCCCTGCCCTGTCCCATAGTAGATGGCCCCTGTCCCATAGTAGATGTCCCCTGCCCTGTCCCATAGTAGATGCCCCCTGCCCTGTCCCATAGTAGATGACCCCTACCCTGTCCCATAGTAGATGTCCCCTCCTCTGTCCCATAGTAGATGACCCCTACCCTGCCCCATAGTAGATGCCCCCTCCTCTGTCCCATAGTAGATGACCCCTACCCTGTCCCATAGTAGATGACCCCTACCCTGTCCCATAGTAGATGACTCCTACCCTGTCCCATAGTAGATGACCCCTACCCTGTCCCATAGTAGATGCCCCCTACCCTGTCCCATAGTAGATTCCCCCTGCCCTGTCCCATAGTAGATGACCCCTACCCTGTCCCATAGTAGATGACCCCTACCCTGTCCCATAGTAGATGACCCCTGCCCTGTCCCATAGTAGATGTCCCCTGCCCTGTCCCATAGTAGATGACCCCTGCCCTGTCCCATAGTAGATGACTCCTACCCTGTCCCATAGTAGATGACCCCTACCCTGTCCCATAGTAGATGCCCCCTACCCTGTCCCATAGTAGATTCCCCCTGCCCTGTCCCATAGTAGATGACCCCTGCCCTGTCCCATAGTAGATGACCCCTACCCTGTCCCATAGTAGATGACCCCTACCCTGTCCCATAGTAGATGGCCCCTGCCCCATAGTACATGCCCCCTCCTCTGCCTTAACACAAAACAAAAAATCATACTCACCTAATCCAAGGGACGGTGCTCTTCTTCCTGGCTTCTCCCTTCTGCTAGCAGGGACGGATCCGCTAGCAGGCGCGATGACGTCATCGCTCTGCGCCTGCTGAGGGGATCACGTCCTGAAGCGCTGCGGAGGAAGGCCCAGCCCAGGACGTCATTGAGGACGTCGCATCCGCCCAGCAACGCCACACCCCTCGGATGTCGCCAGCAATGCGGCCCGCTGCATCCCCCGTACTCACTATCGGCACGACAGTGAGTACGGGGGATGCGGCGGGCCCCATTGCTGGCGATATCCAGTGGCTCATTGCTCGGGCAAGTGCCGGGGGGCCCCTTGAGTGGCTGTGGGCCCTGGCACTTGCCCGAGTACGCCACGTGCTGACGCCGGCCCTGCCTGGGTATATACTGTATATAATTATATATGTACAGCTGGTATAACCTGGGTATATACTGTATATAATTATATGTGTACAGCTGGTATAACCTGGGGATCTCCTGTATATAATTATATATGTACAGCTGGTATAACCTGGGGATCTCCTGTATATAATTATATATGTACAGCTGGTATAACCTGGATATCTCCTGTATATAATATATATGTACAACTGCTATAACCTGGATATCTCCTGTATATAATATATATGTACAGCTGGTATAACCTGGGTATATACTGTATATAATTATATGTGTACAGCTGGTATAACCTGGGGATCTCCTGTATATAATTATATATGTACAGCTGCTATAACCTGGGGATCTCCTGTATATAATTATATATGTACAGCCGGTATAACCTGGATATCTCCTGTATATAATATATATGTACAGCTGGTATAACCTGGGTATATACTGTATATAATTATATGTGTACAGCTGGTATAACCTGGGGATCTCCTGTATATAATTATATATGTACAGCTGCTATAACCTGGGGATCTCCTGTATATAATTATATATGTACAGCCGGTATAACCTGGATATCTCCTGTATATAATATATATGTACAGCTGGTATAACCTGGGTATATACTGTATATAATATATATGTACAGCTGGTATATACTGTATATAATTATAGATGTACAGCTAGTATAGCCTGGGTATATACTGTGTATATGCTGGTATAACCTGGGGATCTGTGTGTGTGTATATAATATCCTGGACTCCTCTGCTCTCTTGTAGATGTAACCTGCCTCCTCTGACCAGTGATTATAGTCTGGATGTTGGGAGTAAGACTCAGCTGGTGACTGTGAACCCGTCCATCATAGATAAAAGGTAGCGGCTATCACTATATACAGTACATACCACCTCCTCCCTATATACAGTATATACCTCCTCCTCCTTATATACAGTATATACCTCCTCCCTATATACAGTATATACCTCCTCCTCCACCTGTACTGTATATACCTCCTCACTATATACAGTATATACCTCCTCCCTATATACAGCATATACCTCCTCCCTATACACAGTATATACCTCCCCCTCCACCTGTACTGTATATACCTCCTCCCTATATATACAGTATATACCTCCTCCTCCCTATATACAGTATATACCTCCTCCCTATATACAGTATATACCTCCCCCTCCACCTGTACTGTATATACCTCCTCCCTATACACAGTATATACCTCCCCCTCCACCTGTACTGTATATACCTCCTCCCTATATATACAGTATATACCTCCTCCTCCCTATATACAGTATATACCTCCTCCCTATATACAGTATATACCTCCTCCCTATATACAGTATATACCTCCCCCTCCACCTGTACTGTATATACCTCCTCCCTGTATACAGTATATACCTCCCCCTCCACCTGTACTGTATATACCTCCTCCCTATATACAGTATATACCTCCCCCTCCACCTGTACTGTATATACCTCCTCCCTATATACAGTATATACCTCCCCCTCCACCTGTACTGTATATACCTCCTCCCTATATACAGTATATACCTCCTCCTCCACCTGTACTGTATATACCTCCTCCCTATATACAGTATATACCTCCTCCTCCACCTGTACTGTATATACCTCCCCCTCCACGTGTACTGTATATACCTCCTCCCTATATACAGTATATACCTCCTCCTCCACCTGTACTGTATATACCTCCTCCCTATATACAGTATATACAATACAGTACATACCACCTCCTCCCTATATACTGTATATACCTCCCCCTCCACTATATACAGTACATACCACCTCCTCCCTATATACAGTATATACCTCCTTCCTATATACAGTACATACCTCTCTCCACCTGTACTGTGTATATACCTCCTCCCTATATACAGTATATACCTCCTCCCTATATACAGTACATACCTCTCCCTCCACCATATACAGTATACACCTCCTCCCTATATACAGTATATACCTCCTCCTCCACCATATACAGTATATACCTCCTCCCTATATACAGTATATACCTCCCCCTCCACCTGTACTGTATATACCTCCTCCCTATATACAGTATATACCTCCCCCTCCACCTGTACTGTATATACCTCCTCCCTATATACAGTATATACAATACAGTTCATACCACCTCTTCCCTATATACAGTATATACCTCCCCCTCCACCTGTACTGTATATACCTCCTCCCTATATACAGTATATACCTCCTCCCTATATACAGTATATACCTCCTCCCTATATACAGTATATACCTCTCTCTCCACCATATACAGCATATACCTCCTCCCTATATACAGTATATACCTCTCCCTCTGGCTCCCCCCTGTATCCCCCCCTATAGATGGCTCTCCCCGTATTCCCCCCTATAGATGGCTCTCCCCGTATTCCCCCCTTATAGATGGCTCCCCCCTGTATCCCCCCTATAGATGGCTCCCCCCTGTATCCCCCCCTTATAGATGGCTCCCCTCCCCTGTATCCCCCCTATAGATGGCTCCCCCCTGTATCCCCCCCTATAAATGGCTCCCCCCTGTATCCCCCCTATAGATGGCTCCCCCTGTATCCCCTCCTATAGATGGCTCCCCCCTGTATCCCCCCCCCTATAGATGGCTCCCCCCCGTATTCCCCCCTTATAGATGGCTCCCCCCCTGTATCCCCCCTATAGATGGCTCCCCCTGTATCCCCTCCTATAGATGGCTCCCCCCTGTATCCCCCCCCCCTATAGATGGCTCCCCCCTGTATTCCCCCCTTATAGATGGCTTCCCCCTGTATTACCCCCTTATAGATGGCTTCCCTCTGTATTCCCCCCTTATAGATGGCTCACCCCTGTATTCCCCCCTTATAGATGGCTCACCCCTGTATTCCCCCCTTATAGATGACTCCCCCCTGTATCCCCCCCTATAGATGGCTCCCCCCTGTATCCCCCCCCTTATAGATGGCTCCCCCCTGTATCCCCCCCCCTCATATAGATGGCTCCCACCTGTATCCCCCCCTATAGATGGCTCCCCCCGTATCCCCCCCTATAGATAGCTCACCCGTATTCCCCCCTTATAGATGGCTCCCCCCTGTATTCCCCACTATAGATGGCTCCCCCCTGTATCCCCCCTTATAGATGGCTCCCCCCTGTATCCCCCCCCCTCATATAGATGGCTCCCACCTGTATCCCCCCCTATAGATGGCTCCCCCCGTATCCCCCCCTATAGATAGCTCACCCGTATTCCCCCTTATAGATGGCTCCCCCTGTATTCCCCACTATAGATGGCTCCCCCCTGTATCCCCCCTTATAGATGGCTCCCCCCTGTATCCCCCCTATAGATGGCTCCCCCTTGTATCCCCCCTATAGATGGCTCCCCCGTATTCCCCCCCTTATAGATGGCTCCCCCCTGTATGCCCCCTATAGATGGCTCCCCCCTGTATCCCCCCCTATAGATGGCTCCCCCTGTATCCCCCCCTTATAGATGGCTCCCCTGTATCCCCCCTATAGATGGCTCCCCCCTGTATCCCCCCTATAGATGGCTCCCCCGTATTCCCCCCTTATAGATGGCTCCCCCCTGTATCCCCCCTATAGATGGCTCCCCCCTGTATCCCCCCTATAGATGGCTCCCCCCTGTATCCCCCCTATAGATGGCTCCCCCCGTATCCCCCCCTATAGATAGCTCACCCGTATTCCCCCCTTATAGATGGCTCCCCCCTGTATCCCCCCCCTATAGATGGCTCCCCCTGTATCCCCCCTTATAGATGGCTCCCCCTGTATCCCCCCTATAGATGGCTCCCCCCTGTATCCCCCTTATAGATGGCTCCCCTGTATTCCCCCCCTTATAGATGGCTCCCCCCTGTATCCCCCCTATAGATGGCTCCCCCTGTATCCTCCCCTATAGATGGCTCCCCCCTGTATCCCCCCCTATAGATGGCTCCCCCTGTATCCCCCCCTTATAGATGGCTCCCCCCTGTATCCCCCCTATAGATGGCTCCCCCCTGTATCCCCCCCTATAGATGGCTCCCCCTGTATCCCCCTTATAGATGGCTCCCCCCTGTATCCCCCCCCTATAGATGGCTCCCCCTGTATCCCCCCTTATAGATGGCTCCCCCTGTATCCCCCCTATAGATGGCTCCCCCCTGTATCCCCCTTATAGATGGCTCCCCTGTATTCCCCCCCTTATAGATGGCTCCCCCCTGTATCCCCCCTATAGATGGCTCCCCC
This sequence comes from Dendropsophus ebraccatus, assembly GCF_027789765.1. Lineage (NCBI taxonomy): Eukaryota > Metazoa > Chordata > Amphibia > Anura > Hylidae > Dendropsophus > Dendropsophus ebraccatus. Next base: position 2,826,247 of record NC_091454.1, on the reverse strand, counting down.
CTGTATCCTCCCCTATAGATGGCTCCCCCCTGTATCCCCCCCTATAGATGGCTCCCCCTGTATCCCCCCCTTATAGATGGCTCCCCCCTGTATCCCCCCTATAGATGGCTCCCCCCTGTATCCTCCCCTATAGATGGCTCCCCCTGTATCCCCCCCTTATAGATGGCTCCCCCTGTATCCCCCCTATAGATGGCTCCCCCCTGTATCCCCCCCTTATAGATGGCTCCCCCCTGTATGCCCCCTATAGATGGCTCCCCCCTGTATCCCCCCCTATAGATGGCTCCCCCTGTATCCCCCCCTTATAGATGGCTCCCCTGTATCCCCCCTATAGATGGCTCCCCCCTGTATCCCCCTATAGATGGCTCCCCCGTATTCCCCCCCTTATAGATGGCTCCCCCCTGTATCCCCCCTATAGATGGCTCCCCCCTGTATCCCCCCTATAGATGGCTCCCCCCTGTATCCCCCCTATAGATGGCTCCCCCCGTATCCCCCCCTATAGATGGCTCACCCGTATTCCCCCCTTATAGATGGCTCCCCCCTGTATCCCCCCCCTATAGATGGCTCCCCTGTATCCCCCCTTATAGATGGCTCCCCCTGTATCCCCCCTATAGATGGCTCCCCCCTGTATCCCCCCCTTATAGATGACCCCCCTGTATTCCCCCCCTTATAGATGGCTCCCCCCTGTATCCCCCCTATAGATGGCTCCCCCCTGTATCCTCCCCTATAGATGGCTCCCCCCTGTATCCCCCCCTATAGATGGCTCCCCCTGTATCCCCCCCTTATAGATGGCTCCCCCCTGTATCCCCCCTATAGATGGCTCCCCCCTGTATCCCCCCCTATAGATGGCTCCCCCTGTATCCCCCTTATAGATGGCTCCCCCCTGTATCCCCCCCCTATAGATGGCTCCCCCTGTATCCCCCCTTATAGATGGCTCCCCCTGTATCCCCCCTATAGATGGCTCCCCCCTGTATCCCCCTTATAGATGGCTCCCCTGTATTCCCCCCCTTATAGATGGCTCCCCCCTGTATCCCCCCTATAGATGGCTCCCCCCTGTATCCTCCCCTATAGATGGCTCCCCCCCGTATTCCCCCCTTATAGATGGCTCCCCCCTGTATCCCCCCCCCCCTATAGATGGCTCCCCCCTGTATCCCCCCCCCTATAGATGGCTCCCCCCCGTATTCCCCCCCTTATAGATGGCTCCCCCCCGTATTCCCCCCTTATAGATGGCTCCCCCCTGTATCCCCCCCTATAGATGGCTCCCCCCTGTATCCCCCCCTATAGATGGCTCCCCCCCGTATTCCCCCCTTATAGATGGCTCCCCCTGTATCCCCCCCCCCCTATAGATGGCTCCCCCCTGTATCCCCCCCCCCCTATAGATGGCTCCCCCTGTATCCCCCCCTGCACAGCAGATAAAAAAAACAAACACCCAACTCACCTACCAGCGCTCCCCCGTCGCTGCTTCCTCTCCTCTTCTGCCCCCGGCTGATGCGTCGCTCCCCGGGGGATTCTCAGGGAGCGCACACATCCGGAAGCTCAGTGTGCGCCCAGGCCGGGACTTCCGGTACAGGAAACCCCAGCGACGCGCACTGAGGTTCCTGATGCGTGCGCTCCCTGAGAATCCCCCGGGGAGCGACGCATCAGCCGGGGCCGGATTTCCTCTTGCGACCGCAAGCAAGAGAAGGGGAAGGGGGGGCGCGCAGGGCCGTCTTACCCATTGGGCATGGGAGGCGGCTGCCCGGGGACCCTTGCGTCCTAGGGGACCCCTGCCCGCTGTCACAGCGGGCAGGGGTCCCCTAGGACGCAAAGGAACCCGGGCAGCCGCCTACCATGCCCAATGGGTAAGACGGCCCTGCCCTAAATACAGTATATACCTCCCCCTCCACCTTATACAGCATATACCTCCTCCCTATATACAATATATACCTCCTCCCTATAGAGAGTATATACCTCCTCCCTATATAGAGTATATACCTCCACCTGTACTGTATATACCTCCTCCCTATATACAGTATATACCTCCCCCTCCACCATATACAGCATATACCTCCTCCCTATATACAGTATATACCTCCTCCCTACATACAGTATATACCTCCTCCCTATATACAATATATACCTCCTCCCTATAGAGAGTATATACCTCCTCCCTATATAGAGTATATACCTCCACCTGTACTGTATATACCTCCTCCATGTATACAGTATATACCTCTTCCCTATATACAGTATATACCTCCCCCTCCACCATATACAGCATATACCTCCTCCCTATATACAGTATATACCTCCTCCCTTTATAGAGTATATACCTCCTCCTCCACCTGTACTGTATATACCTCCTCCCTTTATACAGTATATACCTCCCCCTCCACCATATACAGCATATACCTCCTCCCTATATACAGTATATACCTCCTCCCTATATACAGTATACACCTCCTCCCTATATACAGTATATACCTCCCCCTCCACCATATACAGTATATACCTCCTCCCTATATACAGTATATACCTCCTCCCTATATACAGTATACACCTCCTCCCTATATACAGTATATACCTCCTCCCTACATACAGTATATACCTCCTCCCTATATACAGTATATACCTTCTCCCTACATACAGTATACACCTCCTCCCTATATACAGTATATACCTCCTCCCTATATACAGTATACACCTCCTCCCTATATACAGTATATACCTCCTCCCTATATACAGTATACACCTCCTCCCTATATACAGTATATACCTCCTCCCTATATACAGTATATACCTCCTCCCTACATACAGTATACACTTCCTCCCTATATACAGTATATACCTCCTCCCTATATACAGTATACACCTCCTCCCTATATACAGTATATACCTCCTCCCTATATACAGTATACACCTCCTCCCTATATACAGTATATACCTCCTCCCTATATACAGTATATACCTCCTCCCTATATACAGTATATACCTCCTCCCTATATACAGTATATACCTCCTCCCTATATACAGTATATACCTCCTCCCTATATACAGTATATACCTCCTCCCTATATACAGTATACACCTCCTCCCTATATACAGTATACACCTCCTCCCTATATACAGTATACACCTCCTCCCTATATACAGTATACACCTCCTCCCTATATACAGTATACACCTCCTCCCTATATACAGTATACACCTCCTCCCTATATACAGTATACACCTCCTCCCTATATACAGTATACACCTCCTCTCTATATACAGTATATACCTCGCCTCCACCATATACAGTATACACCTCCTCCCTATATACAGTATACACCTCCTCCCTATATACAGTATATACCTCCTCCCTATATACAGTATATACCTCGCCTCCACCATATACATTATATATCCACCCCCCTCCACCCGGTACAGTGTATACATTTGGGCTGCAGGATCGGTGACCCCTTGCTCCTCTTCTCTCCGGGTCGCTGCCGGTGATTTGCTCTTCAGGTTTCAGGAAGATCAGAGAAGAGTCAGAGGTGACGGGATGTGTGACTCCTCCGGGGGTCTCTGGGGTCTCCAGTGCACAGGAAGCATCTGCAGGGGGATGTAGTGAGGGAGGTGACCTCATCATCATCATCATCATCATCATCAGACATCCTGTGTGTAACCCCAAGAGTGACACATTGTATCTACCCCACCCCCTCTATCTGCTCCTCCCCCACCCCCTCTATCTGCTCCTCCCCCACCCCCTCTATCTGCTCCTCCCCCACCCCCTCTCCTCTACCTGATCCCACCCACCTCCTTTACCTGATTCCCACCTCCTCTACCTGATCCCACCCACCCCCTCTATCTGCTCCTCCCCCACCCCCTCTCCTCTACCTGATCCCACCCACCTCCTCTACCTGATCCCACCCACCTCCTCTACCTGATCCCACCCACCTCCTTTACCTGATTCCCACCTCCTCTACCTGATCCCCACCCACCCCCTCTATCTGCTCCTCCCCCACCCCCTCTCCTCTACCTGACCCCCCCCACCTCCTCTACCTGATCCCCACCTCCTCTACCTGATCCCACCCACCTCCTCTACCTGATCCCCACCCACCTCCTCTACCTGATCCCTACCCACCTCCTCTACCTGATCCCCACCCACCTCCTCTACCTGACCCCCCCCCCACCTCCTCTACCTGATCCCCACCCACCTCCTCTACCTGATCCCCCCACCTCCTCTACCTGATCCCCACCCACCTCCTCTACCTGATCCCCCCCCCTCCTCTACCTGATCCCCACCCACCTCCTCTACCTGATCCCCACCCACCTCCTCTACCTGATCCCCCACCTCCTCTACCTGATCCCCACCCACCTCCTCTACCTGATCCCCCCCCCTCCTCTACCTGATCCCCACCCACCTCCTCTACCTGATCCCCACCCACCTCCTCTACCTGATCCCCCCACCTCCTCTACCTGATCCCCACCCACCTCCTCTACCTGATCCCCCCACCTCCTCTACCTGATCCCCACCCACCTCCTCTACCTGATCCCACCCACCTCCTCTACCTGATCCCCACCCACCTCCTCTACCTGATCCCCCCCCCTCCTCTACCTGATCCCCACCCACCTCCTCTACCTGATCCCCACCCACCCCCTCTATCTGCTCCTCCCCCACCCCCTCTCCTCTACCTGATCCCCACCTACCTCCTCTACCTGATCCCACCCACCTCCTCTACTTGATCCCACCCACCTCCTCTACTTGATCCCACCCACCTCCTCTACCTGATCCCCACCCACCTCCTCTACCTGATCCCACCCACCTCCTCTACCTGATCCCCACCCCCCTCCTCTACCTGATCCCACCCACCTCCTCTACCTGATCCCACCCACCTCCTCTACCTGACCCCCCCACCTCCTCTACCTGACCCCCCCCCACCTCCTCTACCTGATCCCCACCCACCTCCTCTACCTGATCCCCACCCCCTCTCCTCTACCTGATCCCCACCCACCTCCTCTACCTGATCCCACCCACCTCCTCTACCTGATCCCCACCCACCTCCTCTACCTGATCCCCCCCCCACCTCCTCTACCTGATCCCCACCCACCTCCTCTACCTGATCCCCACCCCCCTCCTCTACCTGATCCCCACCCACCTCCTCTACCTGATCCCCACCCACCTCCTCTATCTGCTCCTCCCCCACCTCCTCTACCTGATCCCCACCCACCCCCTCTATCTGCTCCTCCCCCACCCACCTCCTCTACCTGATCCCCACCCACCTCCTCTACCTGATCCCCACCCACCTCCTCTACCTGATCCCCACCCACCTCCTCTACCTGATCCCACCCACCTCCTCTACCTGATCCCACCCACCTCCTCTACCTGATCCCACCCACCTCCTCTACCTGATCCCCACCCACCTCCTCTACCTGACCTCTCCACTGTCTCTTTCTCTGCTGGGGGGGGGGGGGGTATTGGACTGAGACGCTGTTTAAATTAAACGTGAAGCTTTCAGTAGGTGTTGGCGTCTATCAGTGTGGCCATCTGACAGGTGACATGGGATCCGGGGTGCAGGGTTTCGGGGTGATCTTGTTGCTTGGGTCACAGGGTCTTATGTAGCGAGACGCTCGGAGATCCCGATAACGGTTTCTGTTTCTGCATCAAAGTGAGAAGGAAGAAAATTAAAGATCTGTGATAGGAGGGAATTCAGTGTGAGGATATGGTAGGGGGTCAGTCCCCAACCACAGGGGGCGCTCTTACAGGTATATGCTTCCATACAGCAGCTTGGCCAGAGCACTTAAAGGGAAAATTCATTTTTTAACACTTTGGGGGAGATTTATCAAACATGGTGTAAAGTGACACTGGCTCAGTTGCCCCTGGTAACCAATCAGATTCCACCTTTCATTTTCCAAAAGGTGGAATCTGATTGGTTGCCGGGGGTGACTGAGCCAGTTTCCGATAAATCTCTCCTTTTGTATCAGTTGGAACTGAGGATACTTTCCACTTCCAGGGGCCACAGCCGATGTTAGAGCCCCTAATCTTCATTGTTAGCCTTGTCTTTGACATGTGTAGGATGACCACTAGGTTCGTATCTGGTTTCCTCTTACCTCCAGGGGCCACAGCAGATAGTAGAGCCCCTGGCCTTAGCTCCTCTGGGGAGGGGCCTGTTTCATCATGTGACCTGATCTTAGCTCCTCCGGGGAGGGGCCTGTTGCATCATGTGACCTGATCTTAGCTCCTCCAGGGAGGGGCCTGTTGCCTCATGTGACCTGATTTTAGCTCCTCCGGGGAGGGGCCTGTTGCGTCATGTGACCTGGGTTGTTAGCTCCGCCCTGCTTCTCATCAGTCTCCCTCTTTCCTCCAGATTCCAGAACTTGCTGTGGTCCCGGAAATCCTTTGTGGAGAGTCTGAAGGTCTACAAGTCAAGTTACGTTTACATGCCGGCGTTCTCCATGCGCCACGGTACGGAGCCGTCCCTTAGGGCCTACTACACCCTGGCCGACTTCAGCGCCAACCAGAGCGTGCTCTTCGCCAACCCTAACTTCTTGCGGAACGTGGGCAAGTTCTGGAAGAACAAGGGTGTCCACTCCAAGCGTCTGTCCACCGGCCTCTTCATGGTCAGCGCCGCCCTGAGCCTGTGCGAGGAGGTGACAGTCTACGGCTTCTGGCCCTTCCAGATAGACCTGAAGGGGAGACCAATCCGCCACCATTACTACGACGACGTCCCCCCGCTCAGCGGCTTCCACTCCATGCCCGAGGAGTTCCTGCAGCTCTGGTTACTGCACAAGTCGGGGATCCTGAGGGTGCAGCTGGGACAGTGCATCGCGGAGGAGCCGCAATGAGACTGACGGTGGGGGTGCAGCACCCGGACCCCTGGGTGTGTAACCTGCTGCATGGGGAGCCCCTGGGGTCTGCACCCTGTGACTCGGGGAGCCCCTGGGGTCTGCACCCTGTGACTCGGGGAGCCCCTGGGGTCTGCACCCTGTGACTCGGGGAGCCCCTGGGGTCTGCACCCTGTGACTCGGGGAGCCCCTGGGGTCTGCACCCTGTGACTCGGGGAGCCCCTGGGGTCTGCACCCTGTGACTCGGGGAGCCCCTGGGGTCTGCACCCTGTGACTCGGGGAGCCCCTGGGGTCTGCACCCTGTGACTCGGGGAGCCCCTGGGGTCTGCACCCTGTGACTACACACTGGATGTAATGACTGGTGACTAAAGTGCCAAATCCCGGCCGTCCGGGGTGAGTGCGGCCGCACCTCCAGGGGAAGGAGCCCTAATTTTTTTTTTTTTATGGATTTTTTTTGGCTGCTGATAGATTGTTATAGAAATGAATGTAGATTTTTTTTTTTTTTTTTTTTAAGAAAAAGCGAAGATGCGACCATCGGACACCAGCTTTTTTATTTCCCGTACGCCGGGGACTTTGATTTGCAATGCCTTAGGCGGCGGCGGGCGTCAGACCAAACCAGCTGATCATTTTTAGGTCTTTTGCACAAACCTGGAAGACGGGCGGGCGGGTGAGAGTGGGGTGTGAGCGGGCGGGCGGGTGAGAGTGGGCGTGAGCGGTCGGGTGAGACGGCGGGCGGGTGAGGGGGGGTGTGAGCAGGCGGGCGGGCAAGATGGCGGTTGGGTGAGTGTGGGTGTGAGCGGGCGGATGAGAGTGGGTGAGAGGGTGGGTAAGTGGGCGAAAGAGAGCGAGGGAAGGTGTGTGAGAGTAGTTGGGTGAGAGAGCTGTGCGGGTGAGAGAGCGGTCGCTGCGCTGCATGAGGCCGTTGGCACTTTCGTCCTTTTTGTTCAGTGTGGGGCCTGTGCACGCAGTCTTGTCAGGCTCAGTCACTGCACGTCTGCATCCGTGTTCTCCGCATGTATGTTTTATGAATGGCGCGGCCGGTGAGTGCGCGGCGGCCTGGGTGTAGCACACGGCGACTGGCGGTCACTGCTACATTTCTTTGATGCACTGATACATTGTAACCGTTCCTCAGCAGTTGTGTTGACTTCCGAGTTCTCTTTGCGGTGTGAAGCGTCCTGAGTGGGGTCCCGTCCCAGGCTTCCATCTCTCCAGGTGAAGCTCGTAGGTCTGGACTAATGCACGAGACGAGGCGGCGCAGCATGACCCTGTACTCCGCGCCGCTCCCTCCAGACGTAACTCTAGAAACACCTCCATTCTGCAATAATCACCGAAATCTTCAGCTGGATTTAGACGCAACCAAGTGCTGCGGCATTGTAATAAAATGTGAATTCATTGTCAACCCTGGTGGATTATTATAAAGGGAAACAGTCAGCAGGGTGAGCGGCTCCGCAGGTTATTACAGCTGTAGTTACTCCTCCTATAAGAACATGATCTGAGGCCTCTGTTATGTGGCTCTGTTCAGCCTGAGCCCCCTGGTTCATGAAAAGAATGCAACTAATGCTGCGTCCCATCCTGTATTATACCCCAGAGCTGCACTCACTATTCTGCTGGTGGGGTCACTGTGTACATACATTACATTACTGATCCTGAGTTACATCCTGTATTATACCCCAGAGCTGCACTCACTATTCTGCTGGTGAGGTCACTGTGTACATACATTACTGATCCTGAGTTACATCCTGTATTATACCCCGGAGCTGCACTCACTATTCTGCTGGTGGGGTCACTGTGTACATACATTACATTACTGATCCTGAGTTACATCCTGTATTATACCCCAGAGCTGCACTCACTATTCTGCTGGTGAGGTCACTGTGTACATACATTACTGATCCTGAGTTACATCCTGTATTATACTCCAGAGCTGCACTCACTATTCTGCTGGTGCGGTCACTGTGTACATACATTACATTACTGATCCTGAGTTACATCGGGTATTATACTCCGGAGCTGCACTCACTATTCTGCTGGTGGGATCACTGTGTACATACATTACATTACTGATCCTGTATTATACCCCAGAGCTGCACTCACTATTCTGCTGGTGGGGTCACTGTGTACATACATTACTGATCCTGAGTTACATCCTGTATTATACCCCAGAGCTGCACTCACTATTCTGCTGGTGGGGTCACTGTGTACATACATTACATTACTGATCCTGAGTTACATCCTGTATTATACCCCAGAGCTGCACTCACTATTCTGCTGGTGAGGTCACTGTGTACATACATTACTGATCCTGAGTTACATCCTGTAATTCTTTTTATTAGAAAAATATAAAACGTAACAAGTATAACTACATAAACATAAACATAACCGCGGCTCCATCAGCCAGAACAAAAACAAATACAAAGCTTTCTGCTTATAACAAAAACAACAAATTAATAAATTCTTAAATAATGTCTTTACGGAAAGGAAATCCTCCCTCACACCTGCCTCACCGGCCAGTCCAGCTTCATTATAAGATACTACCAAAATCCCCCCAAACTTACAACTATTACTAACCCCACCACCGCTACTACCTACCCCCACCACCGCTACTACCTACCCCACCACCGCTACTACCTACCCCACCACCGCTACTACCTACCCCACCACCGCTACTACCTACCCCCACCACCGCTACTACCTACCCCACCACCGCTACTACCTACCCCCACCACCGCTACCTACCTACCCCACCACCGCTACTACCTACCCCACCACCGCTACTACCTACCCCCACCACCGCTACTACCTACCCCACACTCACACCTCACAGCACACAGAAATTATATAGTAAAGTCACTTTAGACCAAAGGCCAAAAAGCTATAACATGTTTGAGCCATTCTTGTCTGTAACTTAATACAGTCCCTGCTTGGACATAACTGAACAAAATAAGAAACCAAAACTACACAAAGCTTTTTTTTTTTTTTTTTTTTTCCCCTTCAACACACACAGCACCCCCCAACTCACACACACCCCAACACAATTCACCAACCAAACCTCCCATCCCCGTATACATAACTCCCACCTAACCCCCCCCCCCCCCCCCCCCCCCCCCCCCACACACACACACACACACACACTAGACAACTTTAACAGTTAAGAAACTATCCTCAACTAAACAAAGTTAGTACAAATAGTAAAAAATGAAAACATCAAATACTAACTTAAGAATACCAGGTCCGGCTGCCTTATATACATAAAGATAAAATATAATAATAATAATAATAATAATAACAACAATAATAATAATAACAACAATAACAATAAAGTATACTAATAAACAATAAATGCAAATAATAATAAAATTATAGCAATCAAATTACATAAACCTATCTAATATTCTAACTACAAACCCCATCACCCACACCCCAAATCTGGACATGAGTCTGGGTCCATAAGTTCAGTTCTTGTCCCTCAGTGACTCATGCCAGAACCCCATCCAAGGAAAAGCATACGATGTAAACCCCCCCATTGTCCCTCCCAACCTATCCTATACCCCATACCATATACAATAACTATAATCGTCCATAGGACTTATCCAGCCCTCAACTTACCAAACTACCTAAAACACCAACACCACGACACATAACAACAAGGCTCAAGTTCGGTGGCCTGTAAGCCCTTTACTGTTTATAACTGAATAGAAAATTAAAACAAAAACCTAAAGTGTCATGCACAGCCCCGCACCGGGATCGGAGGATGGCAGACCGGGTACCATAATAATTTATAACCTATCCCTGACTATTCTCCCTACCCTCTCCCTACTACTATCCCTAAATATTAATCTAACCCTCATACTCTCCCTACCTCTGTCCCTATCTACTCTGTCCCTAACCAGAATTATGGTCCCTCACCCAGTGGGCTCAGTACCTAGGGCACAGCGAAGGAAAAACCTCTCCACAGGAGAGAAGCCCTACTTGTACCCAGCCTGCCATACTCCAAAGACCTGATCTTCCCAAGGTCACCAGTGATGTTCCTACAGACCTCCACCTCGGAGAGGACTCTACGCTGTGTAGATACTAGACACCGTGCGTTCCACGTGTGGTACCTAACTACTATGCTGACTAAGAATAACGTGCAGCGATCTCGGCCACCCAGGTTCCTGAATACTCCATAAGCCCACTCCGGATAGGTGAGACTGACTAACTGACTCCAACCTATGGAGGCGCCCACCCTGGTGTAAACCCCTATATTGAAGGGACAATGAAGCAGGAAATGATCCATGCTTTCCAGCGTATTTCCACACTCCTCTCGGGGACACCCCCGATCATCGGAGCTCCTGCACTTCAAATTGTCCCTCACATATAGCTTCCCCTGGAAGCAGCGCCAGGCCAAGTCCCAAAACTTCTGGGGGATCCTCTTTGAATTCAAAAGATTTAACCCAACCCTCAGATCCCGACCTGGGCAATCCCTGAGCGCCAGAGGCTTCTGGAAATGGGTCAACAGAACCCTTTGGTCAAGGAATTTCCTTGACTGAGTCCTGATCTCCCACATTCCCAGACCCCACCGACGTATCATCTTCAGAGTCGGGGTAGCGTAAGCCGGAAGATATCCATGGGGTGTACGAAGGTCCTTCACTCGCCCTCCTGTCTCCCATTCCTGGAAGAAAGGCCGAAACCATTCCCTACAGGAGAGTACCCACGGAGGAGCCCTCTCTTTCCAGAGGTTTGTGATGTTAGCTTTCAAGAAGGTGTTCACTAAGAACACCACAGGGTTCACCATAGACAAACCCCCAAGTCTCCTCGTGCGGTACGTAACCTCTCTCTTGACCAGGTTCAGCCTATTCCCCCATAACAGCTGGAAGAACAGGCTGTAGATCCTAGTATAGGAAGCCTCTGGCAAGATACATACACTGCCCAGGTAGATAAACAAAGGGAGCAGGTACGATTTGATCAGGTGTACCCTTTCCCTTAAGGTTAAAGACCAACCTTTCCACTGGTCCACCTTCCGAGTGGCATCCTGGAGCCTACCATCCCAGTTTTTAGTGGGGTAATCACCCTGGCCAAATGTGATGCCCAATACTTTTGCTGACTCTTGGGGCTCTGGAAGGGTGTCCGGGAGATCAAACCTGGGATCTCCCCCTCCCAGCCAGAGACTCTCACACTTATCCTGGTTGATCTTGGACCCGGACGCCTCCGAGTAGCGCTCCACTTCAGACATCACCACATCTGCCTCCCCTCTCGAGGATACGAAGATAGTGACATCATCAGCGTACGCTACCACTCTCAGGGTGGCTTCTGATTCCTCCAGGCTCATCCCGACCCCTGCCAATGGTCCACAACCAACCCTCCTAAGGAAAGGGTCGATCGCGAACACATACAACAGTGGGCTCAAAGGACAGCCCTGGCGAACACCAGACCCAACCTCAAAAGAGCGGCCAGACCAACCATTCACCAGCGGGAAACTCTCTGCCCCTGCATACAAGATCTTAAGCCAATTGACAAAAGTATCTGGTAGGCCATATCTCCGAAGGACAGACCAGAGGTACTCATGGTTCACCCGATCAAATGCTTTGGCCTGATCCAGGGACAGCAAGTACCCCTTCCAAAGACCCGCACTACTCCGCTCCACTGCCTCCCTGACACTAAGGACAGCACTTAAGGTGCTTCGGCCTGGAACAGAGCAGTGCTGAGCCCCCGAAAGGAGTTGGGGTGCAAACTTCACCAGCCTATTAAACAGTATCTTGGCCAGAATCTTCCTGTCCGCATTGAGAAGAGCTATGGGCCTCCAATTCTCAATACGGCTCGAATCTTTACCCTTTGACAAAAGAATCAGGGCTGACCTCCTCATTGACCTCGGCAGAGTGCCCGAGGAAAGACACTCATTGAAGACCTCGGTCAAGAGGGGAACCAAGAGGTCCCTGAAGGTCTTATACCACTCAGATGTTAAGCCATCTGGACCTGGCGACTTCTTCAGGGCAAGCCCTTCAATCGCCAGTCTAACTTCCTCTTCCCTGATCTCTTCTGCCAAAACATCAAGAGAGGGGTCTACCCCTGGCTCAGGAATGGTTTCAGCCAGGAAACCCGACATCACATCCCGATCTAGATCCTTCCTCCCCAAGAGGTGTGAGTAAAAGGATCTGACGACCTCCAGGATCCCTGATCTGGACCGGTTCAGAGATCCCGTACTATCAACCAGTCCAGTCACGATCTTACTATTCACTGACATCTTACAGTTTCTGTAGGGGTCAGGCGAGCGGTACCTCCCGAAATCCCTCTCAAAAACTAAAGATGTGTGCCTATCATACTGACACCTCATGAGCAAGGCTTTCACTCTGGAGATCTCCTCTCTACTACCTCCAGTCGAGACGAGATGCTCGAGTTTCCTCCTCAGGCCCTGATACACACGATACCTATTCAGGGACCTGAGGCTTGAGAGCTGGCGGAAGAACCTCGCAACTCGCTTCTTGAATATCTCCCACCACTCTGACTTACTACTACATAGGCCCAGTAGAGGTACCTGACTCTGAAGAAAATCCTCAAAGGATTGTCTTACCTCTGCTTCTTCCAGGAGGGACGAATTCAGCCTCCAGTAGCCTCTACCCATCCGGGGGGTCTCTGAAACATTCAGAGAAAACAAAATTAGACAGTGGTCGGAGAACTCCACCTCAACCACGGACACTGCGGAAGAGGAGGCTTCCTCCTTTAAATAAAACCTGTCTAATCTAGACCTGCAGCTACCTCGATGATAGGTGAAACCCGTGTGGCCCGAGGGGGTCCGGATGTGGGCATCCTCTAGGCGAGCTTCCCTAACTATACTAATCAGGGCCATGCTATCATAAGCCAGCTTGTCTTTGGCGCCTCTCCTGTCCTGAGACCTCGTGATAGTGTTGAAGTCTCCACCAAAGATCACTTGCCGACTCGTAAAAAGAAAAGGCTTAATCCTTATAAAAAGGCTTTTACGGTCCCACTTAGTCTGTGGGGCATAGATGTTAATGAGCCTGAGCTCTTGCCCCTTCATGAGGACATCCAAGATCAGGCACCTCCCCATTTCCAACTCAATAACCCGTCTGCATTCTACAGGAGCGGTAAAAAGGACCGCCACCCCACTATACGGCTCAGCCGCAAGAGACCAGTGTGAAGGCCCATGCCTCCACTCTCGCTTGGCTTTTACTAGCAAGGCTTGATTTGTCAACCTGGTCTCCTGCAAAAACAAAATGTCGGCGTTAATACGACCGAGAAAATCAAAGGCTGCAAATCTAGCCGTATCCGACTTAATGCTGGCACAGTTAATGGATGCCAGAGTCAATGGGGTGAGTGCCGCCATCATGGGTGATTGAGTTGGACAGCCTTGTCTCTATTTCCTACCCTTCTTTTTACCACCTTCCCCATCAGAAGAAGATCCTTTTGCCTTCTCTTTAACCCGCTTTAAAGATGCAGACATATCCATACCCAGATCCTCATCTCCTGACCCAGGAGCCACCTGACCTCCCGAGGAAACAGCCTCAGAAGGAACAGGCTCGGCACCTCCTGGAGACCTCACCGTCTCCAAAATCAATCCCTCAGCCTCGGCTTTGCCGAGGGCCTGATACCTATTGGACAGAACGATCAGAGGGGGGTCAGTCAGGCTTTCCTTTGGCACTTGGCCCGCAACACCGGAGGACAAAGAACAAGACGCCCTAGGCCCCTTCTGGCCTTGCCTCCTACTGTCGCACTTACGTTTTTCATTTTGCCCTTTCCCACCGTCCTCATCCAAACTTTCATATTGGGAGGAACTGGAGGAAATGGCTCTCTTTGCCTCCTCTTTACGAAGTCTCCTTATCTCTTCATCTAACTCGGTATCCCCCAGAGCCTCAGCTGTTCCCTCTAAGCTGGCATCTGGAGCAGGACCACTGACTACTCCTGCCACCAGGGAACTTCCCAGGTCCCTGCTCCTTCTGCGCTTCTCCTCTCGCCTGAGCTTAGAGGGGGTCTTGTTTTTTACCTTCTTCACTGGCACTAGTGCCCTTTCTCCTCTGCTGGTCCCCTCCCCAGGTGAGGCAACAACAAGGCTCTCCCCATCTTGGGCGGCCGCAGCATTGGAGAATGAGCGTGGACACCTGCTAAATGGGTGACCAAGGTCACCACACAGGTGACAGCGAATCCGGCCACAGGCGGCAGCCAGATGACCCTCCGCACCGCACAATGCACAAATCAGCTTAGTGCAGTTTGCACTAAAGTGGGTGGGATCCCCACACCTGTGACACAGCTTCGGCTGCCCCTGATAAAAGACTTGGATCCTATCGCGTCCGAGGAAGGCAGCAGATGGAATGTGTGCGACAGTGTTGCCTGAACGACGGAGGCGAACGGAAAACGTCCAGGCTCCGGACCAAATACCATGCTCATCCAGATTTTTCTTGGGGACATCCGTCACTTCCCCATACCTGCCTAGCCAGGTCATGATGTCATAGCAAGAAAGCGACTCGTTGCGCGTCAAAACGGTCACTTTCTTGACAGAACTCTGACGGGATACCGCCTTTACAGCGAAATCCCGCCACACGGGCTCATCCTTCACCAACTCGTGATTAGACCAGAAGAGCTCAAGTCCCTCTGGCTTCACAAAGCTGATGTCGAATTCAGAGGTACCGTAGGGGTGGATCAGAGCAAAGATGTCATTCGCCCTGAAACTCATCTGGAAGAGAAGCTCCACCACCTTTGCTCTGGATGGGCACGCATCACTGCCTCTCCATACCAGACGGGCCACGTTCCTACGGCCAACCTCCTGCCCAGGTGTCGGAAGGGACCAGACCACTTCCCCATTATGCTCTCGGAATGCCCCAAGCCCATGTCTTTCTACATAGAAGGACAGGTCGACCTCCCGGCCCTCTACTTGGAGCGTTCTGTCTCCTCTCCTCAACGCCTCCAGGAGGCGTCGTTGCAAGTTACCTTCTCCTGGATTAAGAGATGAGGATCCCCTAGTTCCCCCAGCAGCAACGTTGGCATAGCTCCTTACTGGAGCGGCCACCACTGGGGGGGCAGCCGGACCATCCCCACTACCCCCAGCAACCACAGAAGAAACATTAACACCAGCATTAATCATTCCCTGCCTAGCTGGGCTGGACTGGCCTACCTGTAGTCTGGCTGGCTTTATTACATTACTACTGGGTATATTAGTAGTAGCTCTGGCATTAGCAGTGGCATCCTTGGCATCCCTGGGCACATTTGACTGGGCAACCGTCTTCCCCTTAACTTGGGGAGATGCAGCATTGCCACCTGTCCGGCCCTCAGCCTCAGCCAGCACCTCTGCCTCAATCTCCTGCACCGCCTGAAGCATGGCTTCATTAATGTTATGGCTGTCAGAAATGTGTCCATGTCCATTGGTGTGCACCTGCGGCACCAGACAGGCACCTGACTTAGTGACAGTCTCTTTACTGCTTGCTCTGTCCCCAGCAGTAAGATTATCACTGGCACTTGTGCCTTCTCCTGAAGCCTGGACACTCCTCCCTTTGCCTGCAGAGGAGCGTCCTGCAGCTCCAGATCCAGCCGAACGATCGCCCACAATTTTAATGCCCGACCGCCCGGGCAATGTGCCAGCCGCTGGCACTGGGACACTCCTCCCTTTACCTGCAGAGGAGCGCCCTGCACATGTCACCTCAGCCACCAAACTGTCCGGCCCCCCGGCCGCTCCTACACCATTACCGACCTCACTACCCTGACCAGCGAGGCCGGCGCTCTCCGCCATCTTGGTTGTACTCTCACTGGCTTTCTGGCCCCGCTCCACAGTAGCAGAAGCGGGGACAGTCAGATTACCAGTATCTGCACCCTGAGACGACTTTCCAGCCGCCCCAGACTGCACAAAGGGAACATACACAAGGATCACCTGCTCTGCTGGCTTCTTCCTCTTTTTTCTGCCTTTTTTCTTCTTTTTAATTAACCTCTCCATCCCCAGGTCATCTCCAAAGCTGAAGTTCTCCATGTGCACTGGGGATTCAATTTGTTTTATCTGTGCAAGCAGAGCTCCTCCAGAGTCGTTGTCTTCATCATCATCATCATCACCACCACCATCATCATCCTCTGTAGAGCCTTCTCCTGAAGATGTTGGTAAGGCAACTTGTCCTGCAGGTAGACTTAGCTGAGACTCATCCACCCCTTGTGCACTGGAAGACTTTGTAGCCAAGTCCTCCAGACTCGCTGTCACAGTGGTCTCTCCAGCTTCCATATCCTCTTCCTCACTACTGCTCTCACCATCTGCAGAACAATCACCCCCATCCTCCTCCTCCTCCTCCTTCTTTGGGGATTTCATGCTGGCCAATCTGTCCGCATTGAGGAGCTTCTCCCTGAAGACATCGCTGCCCTCCAGGATAACCATCCTCTGCAGCTCCAGCTCTCTCACCTCCTCCTGCTGCAGAGACTTCACCTTGGCTGTGAGTCCAGGCTTCTGCTTCTTTGGGGCTGAGCTGGCTCTGTGCTTAGCAAAGCTCAGGTCTTCTCTTAGACCTTTCAGTCTCTTTCCCAGCTGCTCATACTCAGTGAGCTTTGCAGCTATCCTGGTGCCATAGGTGGCTGCAGACTCCCTGGGCCCCCTGAGACCCCACTGCTCCACCACCTGACTCTCCTGGGAGCCCCTCCGTGCAGCTGCACCTGCACCCCTTCTTCCGCTCACCTTGCTTGTAGGCTCTGTATCAGCAACCTTGCGGCTTCCACCCGTCGCTGGAAGGGCTGGGTCCACATTGCTGCGAACCCTACTAGATCTTCTTACCCCTCCAGCCGGAGCGCTGGCCGGTAGCTTACTCTCTACACCCCCCGCCGGCCTTGACCGGGAGGTGGAGGTCAGGGGATCCATGCTGAAGACTCTCCCAGGAAGCTGCCACCTTCCTGGGGAAGCAGGTGGTAAATCAGCCTCTCTCCTCCTGGAAGTCTGGAAGTGTGGAACTCAGCAGCAAACACAGACACACCCAGTAACCACACCCTCCAGAGCTGCACTCAGTATTCTGCTGGTGGGGTCACTGTGTACATACATTACATTACTGATCCTGTACTATCCCCCAGAGCTGCACTCACTATTCTGCTGGTGGGGTCACTGTGTACATACATTACATTACTGATCCTGTACTATCCCCCAGAGCTGCACTCACTATTCTGCTGGTGGGGTCACTGTGTACATACATTACTGATCCTGAGTTCCATCCTGTATTATACTCCAGAGCTGCACTCACTATTCTGCTGGTGAGGTCACTGTGTACATACATTACTGATCCTGAGTTCCATCCTGTATTATACTCCAGAGCTGTATTCTCTGTGCTGCAGTGTATATCACCAGTCTAGCGCCCCCCTCCCCCCCTCCCTCTTTCTGGATGGATGATCTTGTAGCATGCGGCTGGATTCCTCTGGAGACTTTGGCCCCGGATCAGGTGACCCTTTTCTGCAGATGTTACTGATAGTTCTGATTTGTTTCCGCTGATATTCTGTTACAATGTGTCATCCCTGCCGCACCTGCCGCTACCCCCAATCTCCCTGTATGTGGGCAGTACGGCACGTGTAGTGTATGGGAGACATATAGCTGTCACTCTACCATCCTCTGGATTGGGACGCTCTGTCCTCGAGATTGGAGTGGTCTCTGCTGTCTTTGAGATTATGGTGGTCTTTGGAGGTCCCTCTGCGTTAGGGAGGTCTATTGTTGTCCTTGGGATTGGGGCGGTCTGTTGGCGTCCTCGGGATTGGGGCGGTCTGTCGGTGTCCTCGGGATTGGGGCGGTCTGTCGGTGTCCTCTGGGTTATGGAGGTCTATTGTTGTTCTCGGGATTGGGGCGGTCTGTCGGTGTCCCCGGGATTGGGGCAGTCTGTCAGTGTCCTCTGGGTTAGGGAGGTCTATTGTTGTCCTCGGGATTGGGGCGGTCTGTTGGCGTCCTCGGGATTGGGGCGGTCTGTCGGTGTCCTCGGGATTGGGGCGGTCTGTCTGTGTCCTCTGGGTTAGGGAGGTCAGTCGGTGTCCTCGGGATTGGGGAGGTCCGTCGGTGTCCTCGGGATTGGGGAGGTCCGTCGGTGTCCTCAGGATTGGGGCGGTCCGTCTGTGTCCCCTCGGGGTCGGGGCGGTCCGTCTGTGTCCCCTCGGGGTCGGGGCGGTCCGTCTGTGTCCCCTCGGGGTCGGGGCGGCCCGTCTGTGTCCCCTTGGGGTCGGGGTGGTCCGTCTGTGTCCCCTGGTCTGGTTGCGCTCTAGTTGCCTGTGTGAGAGGACTCTCGGCCCCCCACTGATGGCGGCCGGCCAGGCTCCGGCTCCATTTATGAGGCACGCGGAGAGGATTGCCCCGGAGTCCTTCACCCGCCAGGAACTCGCTGAAATCCGAGCTTCACCACATTCTGCTCCGGTCTCACATTGTCTTAGAGGATGAGGCCTTCTGTGTGCCGGATTAGCAGACATTCTGCCAGAACATAGGATGCCGGATTACCAGAACATCGGATGCTGGATTATCAGATTCTGGATTATTAGACAAAGAGATAAGAAGACAATGAGAACCCAAAGTGTCTGGATTATGGGAGGTTTCTGGGCCTCCTCCAAGGCTTCCCCTCATTACCTAACATGGCCGCCACCCCACCAGCTTTCCAGAATAGTATTATACAGATAGAGGCCGGCAGGCAGGAAGCCAGGGGTGCGATGCTCGCTTGCTCTGGGGTCACGCTTCCACTAACTGTCTGAGACTTTAACAGAGATGTCACTACCACAGCCGGCTCCACTGAGCTACAGGGAGAAAGTGGTGCGATAGTCTGCAGCATATATCACTATGTATAAGGAGGTAGAGAGGATAGCGATATTCTGCAGAGAGGTCAGGGGTGTAATAGTCTGCAGGATATATCACTATGTATAAGGAAGTAGAGAGGACAGCGATGTTCTGCAGAGAGGTCAGTGGTGTAATAGTCTGCAGGATATATCACTATGTATAAGGAAGTAGAGAGGACAGCGATGTTCTGCAGAGAGGTCAGTGGTGTAATAGTCTGCAGGATATATCACTATGTATAAGGAGGTAGAGAGGACAGCGATGTTCTGCAGATAGGTCAGGGATGTAATAGTCTGCAGGATATATCACTATGTATAAGGAGGTAGAGAGGACAGCGATGTTCTGCAGAGAGGCCAGGGATGTAATAGTCTGCAGGATATATCACTATGTATAAGGAGGTACAGAGAATATCGATGTTCTGTAGAGAGGTCAGGGATGTAATAGTCTGCAGGATATATCACTATATGTGTCAGGAGGGAGAAAGAACAGCGATGTTCTGCAGCGAGGTCAGGGGTGTAATAGTCTGCAGGATATATCACTATGTGTCAGGAGGGAGAGAGGACAGCGATGTGCATGGATGTAATAATCTGCAGATTCTATCCTTGTCCTGTGCTCTGTGCTGACCCCGCTGAGCAATGTTATGTATATGTCTCTCAGCAGTTTTCTATAACACTATAAGCAGCAGCAGCATGGAAGACATTATAGAGCAGTACTGAGTAATGCAGCAGTGGTTCCAACACCAGGGGGGGTATAACACTATAAGCAGCAGCATGGAAGACATTATAGAGCAGTACTGAGTAATGCAGCAGTGGTTCCGGCAGTGAGCTTCCGGCACAGACAGCCTCTGTCAGACAACCTGGAAGCTCACAGCTGCAGCCCCGAACCTCTCTCCTGCTCGATGGCGTCATTTGTGCCGGGACCGCGGGGCTGTGAGCTTCCAGGTTGTCTGACAGAGGCTGTCTGTGCCGCAGACTGCCCCCTCCTGCTCCCTATACTCCCCCTGCCACCTTAGCTGCCCCCCTGCCTGTCACCCCAGCTGCCCCCATCTTCTCCCCCCGCCACCTTAGCTGCTCCCCCTTCCTGTCACCCCAGCTGCCCCCATCTTCTCCCCCCGCCACCTTAGCTGCCCCCCCTGCATGTCACCCCAGCTGCCCCCATCTTCTCCCCCCACCACCTTAGCTGCCCCCCCTGCCTGTCACCCCAGCTGCCCCCATCTTCTCCCCCCGCCCCCTTAGCTGCCCCCCCTGCCTGTCACCAGGGGCGGTCTTGGCATTTCTGGGGCCCCAAGCGAAGTTATATCTGGGGCCCCCCCCCTCGACGCGCATTCCAAAACAATAGACCGCTGTGTGTTGCCCCCAATAGTGCGCTACCGCCAGTAATATATTCTCCTTGTGTGCTGCCCCCAATAGTATATACCCCTTGTGTCCTGCCCCAGTAGTATATACCCCTTGTTTGCTTCCCCCAGTAGTATATAGACCCCTGTGTGTTCCCCTAGTTATATATAGCCCCCCCGTGTGCTCCCCCAGAAGTATATAGACCTCCTGTGTGCTGCCCCAGTTGTATATAGACCCCATGTGTGCTGCCCCCAGTTGTATATACCCCCTGTGTGCTCCCCCACTTGGATATAAACCCCTGTGTGCTCCTCCAGTAGTATATAACCCCCTGTGTGGTTCCCCCAGTAGTATATAGACCCCCTGTTTGCCCCACCAGTAGTATATAGACCCCTGTGTGCTCCCCCAGTTATATATAGACCACCTGTTTGCCTCACAAGTAGTATATAGACCGCCTGTATGTTCCCCCAGTAGTATATAGACCCCCTGTGTGCCCCACCAGTAGTATATAGACCCCTGTGTGCTCCCCCAGTAGTATATAGCCCCCCTGTGTGCTCTCCCACTTGGATATAGACCTCCTGTGTGCTCTCCAAGTTGAATATAGACCCCATTCTGCTGCCCCAAGTAGTATATAGGCCCCCTGTGTGCTGCCCCCAGTAGTATATAGACCCCTCTGTAAAGCCCCAGTAGTCTATAGCCCCCCTGTGTGTTCCCCCTGTTATATAGCCCCCCTGTGTGCTCCCCCCATTTATATAGACCCCCGATGTTCGCTCCCCCAGTTACACAGGCCCCTGTGTGCTCCCCCTCCCATATAGTATATAACACAATAAAACAAACACTTATAATCACCTGGGTCCGGGCGTCTCCTCTTCTCTTCACTCTTGTGGCCGCAGGAAGGGTTTTCCCTGCGGTCACAAGAGGCCGCACTCCCCTTGTCCTGGCGCCGATGCTCCAGTGATGTCACTGTAGCGCCGGCACCACAAGGACAAAGCTGCCACTTGTGACCGCAGGGAAAACACTTCCTGCGGCCACAGGACGGACTGACAGAAAGGGAGCCAATGTCTCCCGCCAGTCAGATGGCAGGAGCGAGCGGGGCAGCGGCCCTGTCCAGCGGTCTTGAGCACAAGAGCGGGGTGTGGGGGCCCCCCTGGATGTTGGGGGCCCCAAGCGATCGCTTGGGGTGCTTGGTGCCAAAGACCGCCACTGCCTGTCACCCCAGCTGCCCCCATCTTCTCCCCCCGCCACCTTAGCTGCCCCCCTGCCTGTCACCCCAGCTGCCCCCATCTTCCCCCCTGCCTTCCCAGCGGCCCCCACTACCAACATAGCTGCTCCCCCTGCCCATCTGCTCTCCCTGCCCCCCGGCCGCTCCCTCTCCTCTCCCTGAAGTGGGGAAGGGGCCTTTTTTTCTGATAAGATACATTATAAAGTTTCTCACATTCTCTTATACTGTTGATTTTTGAAGTTTGTTGACAGCTGTATGGGGGGGGGGGGGAGGATTAGCTAACCCTCCCCCCTCGGATCCCCCTGTATATGATGTAGTAGAGGGGAGACTATGCTGTATAGGGGGGATTAGCTAACCCTCCCCCCTCGGATCCCTCTGTATATGATGTAGTAGAGGGGAGACTGTGCTGTATAGGGGGATTAGCCGCCCCTCCCTCTGTATATGATGTAGTAGAGGGGAGACTATGCTGTATAGGGGGGATTAGCCGCCCCTCCCTCTGTATATGATGTAGTAGAGGGGAGACTATGCTGTATAGGGGGGATTAGCCGCCCCCCCTCGGGTCCCCCTGTATATGATGTAGTAGAGGGGTGACTGTGCTGTATAGGGGGATTAGCCGCCCCCCCCCCCCCCTGTATATGATGTAGTAGGGGGGTGACTGTGCTGTATAGGGGGATTAGCCGCCCCCCCCCCCCCTGTATATGATGTAGTAGAGGGGTGACTGTGCTGTATAGGGGGATTAGCCGCCCCTCCCTCTGTATATGATGTAGTAGAGGGGTGACTGTGCTGTATAGGGGGATTAGCCGCCCCTTCCCCTGTATATGATGTAGTAGAGGGGTGACTGTGCTGTATAGGGGGATTAGCCGCCCCTTCCCCTGTATATGATGTAGTAGAGGGGTGACTGTGCTGTATAGGGGGATTAGCCGCCCCCCCCCCCTGTATATGATGTAGTAGAGGGGTGACTGTGCTGTATAGGGGGATTAGCCGCCCCCCCCCCCCCTGTATATGATGTAGTAGAGGGGTGACTGTGCTGTATAGGGGGATTAGCCGCCCCCCCCCCCTGTATATGATGTAGTAGAGGGGAGACTGTGCTGTATAGGGGGATTAGCCGCCCCCCCTCGGGTCCCCCTGTATATGATGTAGTAGAGGGGTGACTGTGCTGTATAGGGGGATTAGCCGCCCCCCCCCCCCCCCCCTGTATATGATGTAGTAGAGGGGTGACTGTGCTGTATAGCGAGATTAGCCGCCCCTCCCCCGCTGTATATGATGTAGTAGAGGGGAGACTGTGCTGTATAGGGGGATTAGCCGCCCCCCCTCGGGTCCCCCTGTATATGATGTAGTAGAGGGGTGACTGTGCTGTATAGGGGAAGATTAGCTGCCCCTCCCCCCCTCGGGTCCCCCTGTATATGATGTAGTAGAGGGGTGACTGTGCTGTATAGGGGGATTAGCCGCCCCCCCCCCCCCCCCCCCCCCCCCTGTATATGATGTAGTAGAGGGGTGACTGTGCTGTATAGGGGGATTAGCCGCCCCCCCCCCCCCCCTGTATATGATGTAGTAGAGGGGTGACTGTGCTGTATAGGGGGATTAGCCGCCCCTCCCCCGCTGCGTCCTCATACAGTCCATTCTCCTCTGGTAATTATTAATGGCCTCCTGTGTCTCCACAGCCGGGGTTACGGGGGCGTCACAGTGTAGCATCCAAGGGACCAGGTCTTAAAGGGCCGGAGTCCTGACAATGCGGAGATGTGAGCCCTGTAATCAGGGAGAGTGCCGCATCAGCAGCGTCATATTGATCCGACCCATCAGGTGAGGAGAGAAATAATGAGATCGGGGATCAATGTCAGCGATAAATCAGGAGGAGGGAAACGCTCATCATCCCCGAGGACACAAGATGGAAGTATCAGAGAGCGAAGAAAGGAGAGTGTGATGATCTGCAGAGAGGTCAGGGGTGTAATAGTCAACAGCACAAGTTACTACGTCTCTATCTCTACTGTAAGAGCGGTCACACTATGGTGTATATACTGTAAGAGCGGTCACACTATGGTGTATATACTGTAAGAGCGGTCACACTATGGAGTATATACTGTAAGAGCGGTCACACTATGGGGTATATACTGTAAGAGCGGTCACACTGGTGTATATACTGTATATACTGTAAGAGCGGTCACACTATGGGGTATATACTGTAAGAGCGGTCACACTATGGAGTATATACTGTAAGAGCGGTCACACTATGGGTTATATACTGTAAGAGCGGTCACACTATGGAGTATATACTGTAAGAGCGGTTACACTATGGGGTATATACTGTAAGAGCGGTCACACTATGGGGTATATACTGTAAGAGCGGTCACACTGGTGTATATACTGTAAGAGCGGTCACACTATGGTGTATATACTGTAAGAGCGGTCACACTATGGTGTATATACTGTAAGAGCGGTCACACTATGGTGTATATACTGTAAGAGCGGTCACACTATGGTATATACTGTAAGAGCGGTCACACTATGGTATATATACTGTAAGAGCGGTCACACTATGGGGTATATACTGTAAGAGCGGTCACACTATGGGGTATATACTGTAAGAGCGGTCACACTATGGTGTATATACTGTAAGAGCGGTCACACTGTGGTGTATATACTGTAAGAGCGGTCACACTATGGGGTATATACTGTAAGAGCGGTCACACTATGGGGTATATACTGTAAGAGGGGTCACACTATGGGGTATATACTGTAAGAGCGGTCACACTATGGTGTATATACTGTAAGAGCGGTCACACTGTGGTGTATATACTGTAAGAGCGGTCACACTATGGGGTATATACTGTAAGAGCGGTCACACTATGGGGTATATACTGTAAGAGCGGTCACACTATGGGGTATATACAGTAAGAGCGGTCACACTGTGGTGTATATACTGTAAGAGCGGTCACA
The DNA here is from genome assembly GCF_027789765.1 of Dendropsophus ebraccatus. Classification (NCBI taxonomy): domain Eukaryota; kingdom Metazoa; phylum Chordata; class Amphibia; order Anura; family Hylidae; genus Dendropsophus; species Dendropsophus ebraccatus. The sequence goes on along the minus strand of NC_091454.1, from coordinate 2,801,214 downwards.
CTATGGTGTATATACTGTAAGAGCGGTCACACTATGGTGTATATACTGTAAGAGCGGTCACACTATGGGGTATATACTGTAAGAGCTGTCACACTATGGGGTATATACTGTAAGAGCGGTCACACTATGGTATATATACTGTAAGAGCGGTCACACTGGTGTATATACTGTATATACTGTAAGAGCGGTCACACTATGGGGTATATACTGTAAGAGCGGTCACACTATGGAGTATATACTGTAAGAGCGGTCACACTATGGGGTATATACTGTAAGAGCGGTCACACTATGGAGTATATACTGTAAGAGCGGTTACACTATCGGGTATATACTGTAAGAGCGGTCACACTATGGAGTATATACTGTAAGAGCGGTCACACTGGTGTATATACTGTAAGAGCGGTCACACTATGGGGTATATACTGTAAGAGCGGTCACACTGGTGTATATACTGTAAGAGCGGTCACACTATGGTATATATACTGTAAGAGCGGTCACACTATGGTGTATATACTGTAAGAGCGGTCACACTATGGGGTATATACTGTAAGAGCGGTCACACTATGGTGTATATACTGTAAGAGCGGTCACACTATGGTATATACTGTAAGAGCGGTCACACTATGGTATATATACTGTAAGAGCGGTCACACTATGGTGTATATACTGTAAGAGCGGTCACACTATGGGGTATATACTGTAAGAGCGGTCACACTATGGTGTATATACTGTAAGAGGGGTCACACTATGGGGTATATACTGTAAGAGCGGTCACACTATGGAGTATATACTGTAAGAGCGGTCACACTATGGGGTATATACTGTAAGAGCGGTCACACTATGGTGTATATACTGTAAGAGCGGTCACACTATGGGGTATATACTGTAAGAGCGGTCACACTATGGAGTATATACTGTAAGAGCGGTCACACTATGGGGTATATACTGTAAGAGCGGTCACACTATGGTGTATATACTGTAAGAGCGGTCACACTATGGTGTATATACTGTAAGAGCGGTCACACTATGGTGTATATACTGTAAGAGCGGTCACACTATGGGGTATATACTGTAAGAGCGGTCACACTATGGTGTATATACTGTAAGAGCGGTCACACTATGGTGTATATACTGTAAGAGCGGTCACACTATGGGGTATATACTGTAAGAGCGGTCACACTATGGAGTCTATACTGTAAGAGCGGTCACACTATGGTGTATATACTGTAAGAGCGGTCACACTATGGAGTATATACTGTAAGAGCGGTCACACTATGGTGTATATACTGTAAGAGCGGTCACACTACGGTGTATATACTGTAAGAGCGGTCACACTATGGGGTATATACTGTAAGAGCGGTCACACTATGGAGTATATACTGTAAGAGCGGTCACACTATGGTGTATATACTGTAAGAGCGGTCACACTATGGTGTATATACTGTAAGAGCGGTCACACTATGGGGTATATACTGTAAGAGCGGTCACACTATGGTGTATATACTGTAAGAGCGGTCACACTATGGGGTATATACTGTAAGAGCGGTCACACTATGGTGTATATACTGTAAGAGCGGTCACACTATGGGGTGTATATACTGTAGGAGCGGTCACACTATGGGGTGTATATACTGTAGGAGCGGTCACACTATGGCGTATATACAGTAAGATCGGTCACACTATGGTGTATATACTGTAAGAGCGGTCACACTATGGTGTATATACTGTAAGAGCGGTCACACTATGGGGTGTATATACTGTAAGAGCAGTCACACTATGGTGTATATACTGTAAGAGCGGTCACACTATGGTGTATATACTGTAAGAGCGGTCACACTATGGGGTATATACTGTAAGAGCGGTCACACTATGGGGTATATACTGTAAGAGCGGTCACACTATGGGGTATATACTGTAAGAGCGGTCACACTATGGTGTATATATACTGTAAGAGCGGTCACACTATGGGGTATATACTGTAAGAGCGGTCACACTATGGTGTATATACTGTAAGAGCGGTCACACTATGGGGTATATACTGTAAGAGCGGTCACACTATGGTGTATATACTGTAAGAGAGGTCACACTACGGGGTATATACTGTAAGAGCGGTCACACTATGGTGTATATACTGTAAGAGCGGTCACACTATGGGGTATATACTGTAAGAGCGGTCACACTATGGTGTATATACTGTAAGAGCGGTCACACTATGGTGTATATACTGTAAGAGCGGTCACACTATGGTGTATATACTGTAAGAGCGGTCACACTATGGAGTATATACTGTAAGAGGGGTCACACTATGGAGTATATACTGTAAGAGCGGTCACACTATGGGGTATATACTGTAAGAGCGGTCACACTATGGGGTATATACTGTAAGAGCGGTCACACTATGGGGTATATACTGTAAGAGCGGTCACACTATGGGGTATATACTGTAAGAGCGGTCACACTATGGGGTATATACTGTAAGAGCGGTCACACTATGGTGTATATACTGTAAGAGCGGTCACACTATGGTGTATATACTGTAAGAGCGGTCACACTATGGGGTATATACTGTAAGAGCGGTCACACTATGGGGTATATACTGTAAGAGCGGTCACACTATGGGGTATATACTGTAAGAGCGGTCACACTATGGGGTATATACTGTAAGAGCGGTCACACTATGGTATATACTGTAAGAGCGGTCACACTATGGTGTATATACTGTAAGAGCGGTCACACTATGGTGTATATACTGTAAGAGCGGTCACACTATGGAGTATATACTGTAAGAGCAGTCACACTGTGGGGTATATACTGTAAGAGCGGTCACACTGTGGGGTATATACTGTAAGAGCGGTCACACTGTGGGGTATATACTGTAAGAGCGGTCACACTATGGGGTATATACTGTAAGAGCGGTCACACTATGGGGTATATACTGTAAGAGCGGTCACACTATGGGGTATATACTGTAAGAGCGGTCACACTATGGTGTATATACTGTAAGAGCGGTCACACTATGGAGTATATACTGTAAGAGCGGTCACACTATGGGGTATATACTGTAGGAGCGGTCACACTATGGGGTGTATATACTGTAAGAGCGGTCACACTATGGGGTATATACTGTAAGAGCGGTCACACTATGGGGTATATACTGTAAGAGCGGTCACACTATGGGGTATATACTGTAAGAGCGGTCACACTATGGGGTATATACTGTAAAAGCGGTCACACTATGGGGTATATACTGTAAGAGCGGTCACACTATGGGGTATATACTGTGCGAGTGGTCACACTATGGGGTATATACTGTAAGAGCGGTCACACTATGGTGTATATACTGTAAGAGCGGTCACACTATGGTGTATATACTGTAAGAGCGGTCACACTATGGTGTATATACTGTAAGAGCGGTCACACTATGGGGTGTATATACTGTAAGAGCGGTCACACTATGGGGTATATACTGTAAGAGCGGTCACACTATGGGGTATATACTGTAAGAGCGGTCACACTATGGTGTATATACTGTAAGAGCGGTCACACTATGGTGTATATACTGTAAGAGCGGTCACACTATGGGGTGTATATACTGTAAGAGCGGTCACACTATGGGGTGTATATACTGTAAGAGCGGTCACACTATGGGGTGTATATACTGTAAGAGCGGTCACACTATGGGGTGTATATACTGTAAGAGCGGTCACACTATGGGGTGTATATACTGTAAGAGCGGTCACACTATGGGGTATATACTGTAAGAGCGGTCACACTATGGTGTATATACTGTAAGAGCGGTCACACTATGGTGTATATACTGTAAGAGCGGTCACACTATGGTGTATATACTGTAAGAGCGGTCACGCTATGAGGTATATACTGTAGGAGCGGTCACACTATGGTGTATATACTGTAAGAGCGGTCACACTATGGTGTATATACTGTAAGAGCGGTCACACTATGGGGTATATACTGTAAGAGCGGTCACACTGTGGTGTATATACTGTAAGAGCGGTCACACTATGGGGTATATACTGTAAGAGCGGTCACACTATGGTGTATATACTGTAAGAGCGGTCACACTATGGTGTATATACTGTAAGAGCGGTCACACTATGGTGTATATACTGTAAGAGCGGTCACACTATGGGGTATATACTGTAAGAGCGGTCACACTATGGGGTATATACTGTAAGAGCGGTCACACTATGGGGTGTATACTGTAAGAGCGGTCACACTATGGGGTGTATATACTGTAAGAGCGGTCACACTATGGGGTATATACTGTAAGAGCGGTCACACTATGGGGTATATACTGTAAGAGCGGTCACACTATGGGGTATATACTGTAAGAGCGGTCACACTATGGAGTATATACTGTAAGAGCTGTCACACTATGGTGTATATACTGTAAGAGGGGTCACACTATGGGGTATATACTGTAAGAGCGGTCACACTATGGGGTATATACTGTAAGAGGGGTCACACTATGGAGTATATACTGTAAGAGCGGTCACACTATGGTATATATACTGTAAGAGCGGTCACACTATGGGGTATATACTGTAAGAGCGGTCACACTATAGTGTATATACTGTAAGAGCGGTCACACTATGGGGTATATACTGTAAGAGCGGTCACACTATAGTGTATATACTGTAAGAGCGGTCACACTATGGAGTATATACTGTATGAGCGGTCACACTATGGGGTATATACTGTAAGAGCGATCACACTATGGGGTATATACTGTAAGAGCGGTCACACTATGGAGTATATACTGTATGAGCGGTCACACTATGGAGTATATACTGTAAGAGCGGTCACACTATGGTGTATATACTGTAAGAGCGGTCACACTATGGGGTATATACTGTAAGAGCGGTCACACTATGGAGTATATACTGTAAGCGGTCACACTATGGTGTATATACTGTAAGAGCGGTCACACTATGGGGTATATACTGTAAGAGCGGTCACACTACGGTGTATATACTGTAAGAGCGGTCACACTACGGGGTATATACTGTAAGAGCGGTCACACTACGGGGTATATACTGTAAGAGCGGTCACACTATGGTGTATATACTGCAAGAGCGGTCACACTATGGTGTATATACTGTAAGAGCGGTCACACTATGGGGTATATACTGTAAGAGCGGTCACACTATGGTGTATATACTGTAAGAGCGGTCACACTATGGGGTATATACTGTAAGAGCGGTCACACTATGGGGTATATACTGTAAGAGCGGTCACACTATGGTGTATATACTGTAAGAGCGGTCACACTATGGTGTATATACTGTAAGAGCGGTCACACTATGGTGTATATACTGTAAGAGCGGTCACACTATGGGGTATATACTGTAAGAGCGGTCACACTATGGTGTATATACTGTAAGAGCGGTCACACTATGGTGTATATACTGTAAGAGCGGTCACACTATGGTATATACTGTAGGAGCGGTCACACTATGGTGTATATACTGTAAGAGCGGTCACACTATGGTGTATATACTGTAAGAGCGGTCACACTATGGTGTATATACTGTAAGAGCGGTCACACTATGGTATATACTGTAGGAGCGGTCACACTATGGTGTATATACTGTAAGAGCGGTCACACTATGGTGTATATACTGTAGGAGCGGTCACACTATGGAGTATATACTGTAAGAGCGGTCACACTATGGGGTATATACTGTAAGAGCGGTCACACTATGGGGTGTATACTGTAAGAGCGGTCACACTATGGTGTATATACTGTAGGAGCGGTCACACTATGGTGTATATACTGTAGGAGCGGTCACACTATGGTGTATATACTGTAAGAGCGGTCACACTATGGGGTATATACTGTGCGAGCGGTCACACTATGGGGTATATACTGTAAGAGGGGTCACACTATGGGGTCTATACTGTAAGAGCGGTCACACTATGGGGTATATACTGTAAGAGCGGTCACACTATGGGGTATATACTGTAAGAGCGGTCACACTATGGGGTATATACTGTAAGAGCGGTCACACTATGGTGTATATACTGTAAGAGCGGTCACACTATGGTGTATATACTGTAAGAGCGGTCACACTATGGGGTATATACTGTAAGAGCGGTCACACTATGGGGTATATACTGTAAGAGCGGTCACACTATGGAGTATATACTGTAAGAGCAGTCACACTATGGTGTATATACTGTAAGAGCGGTCACACTATGGTGTATATACTGTAAGAGCGGTCACACTATGGTGTATATACTGTAAGAGCGGTCACACTATGGGGTCTCTACTGTAAGAGCGGTCACACTATGGTGTATATACTGTAGGAGCGGTCACACTATGGTGTATATACTGTAGGAGCGGTCACACTATGGTGTATATACTGTAGGAGCGGTCACACTATGGTGTATATACTGTAGGAGCGGTCACACTATGGGGTATATACTGTAAGAGCGGTCACACTATGGTATATACTGTAAGAGCGGTCACACTATGGTGTATATACTGTAGGAGCGGTCACACTATGGGGTATATACTGTAAGAGCGGTCACACTATGTGTATACTGTAAGAGCGGTCACACTATGGTGTATATACTGTAAGAGCGGTCACACTGTGGGGTATATACTGTAAGAGCGATCACACTATGGTGTATATACTGTAGGAGCGGTCACACTATGGTGTATATACTGTAAGAGCGGTCACACTATGGGGTATATACTGTAAGGGCGGTCACACTATGGTGTATATACTGTAAGAGCGGTCACACTGTGGGGTATATACTGCAAGAGCGATCACACTATGGTGTATATACTGTAGGAGCGGTCACACTATGGTGTATATACTGTAAGAGCGGTCACACTATGGGGTATATACTGTAAGAGCGGTCACACTATGGGGTATATACTGTAGGAGCGGTCACACTGTGGTGTATATACTGTAAGAGCGGTCACACTATGGGGTATATACTGTAAGGGCGGTCACACTATGGTGTATATACTGTAAGAGCGGTCACACTATGGTGTATATACTGTAAGAGCGGTCACACTATGGGGTATATACTGTAAGAGCGGTCACACTATGGGGTATATACTGTAAGAGCGGTCACACTATGGCGTATATACTGTAAGAGCGGTCACACTATGGTGTATATACTGTAAGAGCGGTCACACTATGGTGTATATACTGTAAGAGCGGTCACACTATGGGGTATATACTGTAAGAGCGGTCACACTATGGTGTATATACTGTAAGAGCGGTCACACTATGGTGTATATACTGTAAGAGCGGTCACACTATGGTGTATATACTGTAAGAGCGGTCACACTATGGGGTATATACTGTAAGAGCGGTCACACTATGGTGTATATACTGTAAGAGCGGTCACACTATGGGGTATATACTGTAAGAGCGGTCACACTATAGTGTATATACTGTAAGAGCGGTCACACTATGGAGTATATACTGTAAGAGCGGTCACACTATGGTGTATATACTGTAAGAGCGGTCACACTATGGGGTATATACTGTAAGAGCGGTCACACTATGGGGTATATACTGTAAGAGCGGTCACACTATGGGGTATATACTGTAAGAGCGGTCACACTATGGTGTATATACTGTAAGAGCGGTCACACTATGGTGTATATACTGTAAGAGCGGTCACACTATGGTGTATATACTGTAAGAGCGGTCACACTATGGTGTATATACTGTAAGAGCGGTCACACTATGGGGTATATACTGTAAGAGCGGTCACACTATGGTGTATATACTGTAAGAGCGGTCACACTATGGAGTATATACTGTAAGAGCGGTCACACTATGGGGTATATACTGTAAGAGCGGTCACACTGGAGTATATACTGTAAGAGCGGTCACACTATGGGGTGTATATACTGTAAGAGCGGTCACACTATGGTGTATATACTGTAAGAGCGGTCACATTATGGGGTATATACTGTAAGAGCGGTCACACTATGGTGTATACACTGTAAGAGCGGTCACACTATGGGGTATATACTGTAAGAGCGGTCACACTATAGTGTATATACTGTAAGAGCGGTCACACTATGGAGTATATACTGTAAGAGCGGTCACACTATGGGGTATATACTGTAAGAGCGGTCACACTATGGTGTATATACTGTAAGAGCGGTCACACTATGGTGTATATACTGTAAGAGCGGTCACACTATGGGGTATATACTGTAAGAGCGGTCACACTATGGGGTATATACTGTAAGAGCGGTCACACTATGGGGTATATACTGTGCGAGCGGTCACACTATGGGGTATATACTGTAAGAGCGGTCACACTATGGTGTATATACTGTAAGAGCGGTCACACTATGGGGTATATACTGTAAGAGCGGTCACACTATGGTGTATATACTGTAAGAGCGGTCACACTATGGTGTATATACTGTAAGAGCGGTCACACTATGGTGTATATACTGTAAGAGCGGTCACACTATGGTGTATATACTGTAAGAGCGGTCACACTATGGTGTATATACTGTAAGAGGGGTCACACTATGGGGTATATACTGTAAGAGCGGTCACGCTATGGTGTATATACTGTAAGAGCGGTCACACTATGGGGTATATACTGTAAGAGCGGTCACACTATGGGGTATATACTGTAAGAGCGGTCACACTATGGTGTATATACTGTAAGAGCGGTCACACTATGGGGTATATACTGTAAGAGCGGTCACACTATGGTGTATATACTGTAAGAGCGGTCACACTATGGGGTGTATATACTGTAAGAGCGGTCACACTATGGGGTATATACTGTAAGAGCGGTCACACTATGGGGTATATACTGTAAGAGCGGTCACACTATGGTGTATATACTGTAAGAGCGGTCACACTATGGTGTATATACTGTAAGAGCGGTCACACTATGGGGTGTATATACTGTAAGAGCGGTCACACTATGGGGTGTATATACTGTAAGAGCGGTCACACTATGGGGTGTATATACTGTAAGAGCGGTCACACTATGGGGTATATACTGTAAGAGCGGTCACACTATGGTGTATATACTGTAAGAGCGGTCACACTATGGGGTGTATATACTGTAAGAGCGGTCACACTATGGGGTATATACTGTAAGAGCGGTCACACTATGGTGTATATACTGTAAGAGCGGTCACACTATGGTGTATATACTGTAAGAGCGGTCACGCTATGAGGTATATACTGTAGGAGCGGTCACACTATGGTGTATATACTGTAAGAGCGGTCACACTATGGTGTATATACTGTAAGAGCGGTCACACTATGGGGTGTATATACTGTAAGAGCGGTCACACTATGGGGTATATACTGTAAGAGCGGTCACACTATGGGGTGTATATACTGTAAGAGCGGTCACACTATGGGGTATATACTGTAAGAGCGGTCACACTATGGTGTATATACTGTAAGAGCGGTCACACTATGGGGTGTATATACTGTAAGAGCGGTCACACTATGGTGTATATACTGTAAGAGCGGTCACACTATGGTGTATATACTGTAAGAGCGGTCACACTATGGTGTATATACTGTAAGAGCGGTCACACTATGGTGTATATACTGTAAGAGCGGTCACACTATGGTGTATATACTGTAAGAGCGGTCACACTATGGGGTATATACTGTAAGAGCGGTCACACTATGGTGTATATACTGTAAGAGCGGTCACACTATGGGGTATATACTGTAAGAGCGGTCACACTATGGTGTATATACTGTAAGAGCGGTCACACTATGGTGTATATACTGTAAGAGCGGTCACACTATGGTGTGTATATACTGTAAGAGCGGTCACGCTATGAGGTATATACTGTAGGAGCGGTCACACTATGGTGTATATACTGTAAGAGCGGTCACACTATGGTGTATATACTGTAAGAGCGGTCACACTATGGGGTATATACAGTAAGAGCGGTCACACTATGGTGTATATACTGTAAGAGCGGTCACACTATGGGGTATATACTGTAAGAGCGGTCACACTATGGTGTATATACTGTAAGAGCGGTCACACTATGGGGTATATACTGTAAGAGCGGTCACACTATGGGGTATATACTGTAAGAGCGGTCACACTATGGAGTATATACTGTAAGAGCTGTCACACTATGGTGTATATACTGTAAGAGGGGTCACACTATGGGGTATATACTGTAAGAGCGGTCACACTATGGGGTATATACTGTAAGAGGGGTCACACTATGGAGTATATACTGTAAGAGCGGTCACACTATGGTGTATATACTGTAAGAGCGGTCACACTATGGGGTATATACTGTAAGAGCGGTCACACTATGGGGTATATACTGTAAGAGCGGTCACACTATGGGGTATATACTGTAAGAGCGGTCACACTATGGTATATATACTGTAAGAGCGGTCACACTATGGTGTATATACTGTAAGAGCGGTCACACTATGGTGTATATACTGTAAGAGCGGTCACACTATGGGGTATATACTGTAAGAGCGGTCACACTATGGTGTATATACTGTAAGAGCGGTCACACTATGGAGTATATACTGTAAGAGCGGTCACACTATGGGGTATATACTGTAAGAGCGGTCACACTGGAGTATATACTGTAAGAGCGGTCACACTATGGGGTGTATATACTGTAAGAGCGGTCACACTATGGTGTATATACTGTAAGAGCGGTCACATTATGGGGTATATACTGTAAGAGCGGTCACACTATGGTGTATACACTGTAAGAGCGGTCACACTATGGGGTATATACTGTAAGAGCGGTCACACTATAGTGTATATACTGTAAGAGCGGTCACACTATGGAGTATATACTGTAAGAGCGGTCACACTATGGGGTATATACTGTAAGAGCGGTCACACTATGGTGTATATACTGTAAGAGCGGTCACACTATGGGGTATATACTGTAAGAGCGGTCACACTATGGGGTATATACTGTAAGAGCGGTCACACTATGGGGTATATACTGTAAGAGCGGTCACACTATGGGGTATATACTGTGCGAGCGGTCACACTATGGGGTATATACTGTAAGAGCGGTCACACTATGGTGTATATACTGTAAGAGCGGTCACACTATGGGGTATATACTGTAAGAGCGGTCACACTATGGTGTATATACTGTAAGAGCGGTCACACTATGGTGTATATACTGTAAGAGCGGTCACACTATGGTGTATATACTGTAAGAGCGGTCACACTATGGTGTATATACTGTAAGAGCGGTCACACTATGGTGTATATACTGTAAGAGGGGTCACACTATGGGGTATATACTGTAAGAGCGGTCACGCTATGGTGTATATACTGTAAGAGCGGTCACACTATGGGGTATATACTGTAAGAGCGGTCACACTATGGGGTATATACTGTAAGAGCGGTCACACTATGGTGTATATACTGTAAGAGCGGTCACACTATGGGGTATATACTGTAAGAGCGGTCACACTATGGTGTATATACTGTAAGAGCGGTCACACTATGGGGTGTATATACTGTAAGAGCGGTCACACTATGGGGTATATACTGTAAGAGCGGTCACACTATGTGTATATACTGTAAGAGCGGTCACACTATGGTGTATATACTGTAAGAGCGGTCACACTATGGTGTATATACTGTAAGAGCGGTCACACTATGGGGTGTATATACTGTAAGAGCGGTCACACTATGGGGTGTATATACTGTAAGAGCGGTCACACTATGGGGTGTATATACTGTAAGAGCGGTCACACTATGGGGTATATACTGTAAGAGCGGTCACACTATGGTGTATATACTGTAAGAGCGGTCACACTATGGGGTGTATATACTGTAAGAGCGGTCACACTATGGGGTATATACTGTAAGAGCGGTCACACTATGGTGTATATACTGTAAGAGCGGTCACACTATGGTGTATATACTGTAAGAGCGGTCACACTATGGGGTGTATATACTGTAAGAGCGGTCACACTATGGGGTATATACTGTAAGAGCGGTCACACTATGGGGTGTATATACTGTAAGAGCGGTCACACTATGGGGTATATACTGTAAGAGCGGTCACACTATGGTGTATATACTGTAAGAGCGGTCACACTATGGGGTGTATATACTGTAAGAGCGGTCACACTATGGGGTATATACTGTAAGAGCGGTCACACTATGGTGTATATACTGTAAGAGCGGTCACACTATGGTGTATATACTGTAAGAGCGGTCACACTATGGTGTATATACTGTAAGAGCGGTCACACTATGGTGTATATACTGTAAGAGCGGTCACACTATGGGGTATATACTGTAAGAGCGGTCACACTATGGTGTATATACTGTAAGAGCGGTCACACTATGGGGTATATACTGTAAGAGCGGTCACACTATGGTGTATATACTGTAAGAGCGGTCACACTATGGTGTATATACTGTAAGAGCGGTCACACTATGGTGTGTATATACTGTAAGAGCGGTCACGCTATGAGGTATATACTGTAGGAGCGGTCACACTATGGTGTATATACTGTAAGAGCGGTCACACTATGGTGTATATACTGTAAGAGCGGTCACACTATGGGGTATATACAGTAAGAGCGGTCACACTATGGTGTATATACTGTAAGAGCGGTCACACTATGGGGTATATACTGTAAGAGCGGTCACACTATGGTGTATATACTGTAAGAGCGGTCACACTATGGGGTATATACTGTAAGAGCGGTCACACTATGGGGTATATACTGTAAGAGCGGTCACACTATGGGGTATATACTGTAAGAGCGGTCACACTATGGTGTATATACTGTAAGAGCGGTCACACTATGGTGTATATACTGTAAGAGCGGTCACACTATGGTGTATATACTGTAAGAGCGGTCACACTATGGTGTATATACTGTAAGAGCGGTCACACTATGGGGTATATACTGTAAGAGCGGTCACACTATGGTGTATATACTGTAAGAGCGGTCACACTATGGAGTATATACTGTAAGAGCGGTCACACTATGGGGTATATACTGTAAGAGCGGTCACACTGGAGTATATACTGTAAGAGCGGTCACACTATGGGGTGTATATACTGTAAGAGCGGTCACACTATGGTGTATATACTGTAAGAGCGGTCACATTATGGGGTATATACTGTAAGAGCGGTCACACTATGGTGTATACACTGTAAGAGCGGTCACACTATGGGGTGTATATACTGTAAGAGCGGTCACACTATGGTGTATATACTGTAAGAGCGGTCACACTATGGGGTATATACTGTAAGAGCGGTCACACTATGTGTATATACTGTAAGAGCGGTCACACTATGGGGTATATACTGTAAGAGCGGTCACACTATGGGGTATATACTGTAAGAGCGGTCACACTATGGGGTATATACTGTAAGAGCGGTCACACTATGGGGTATATACTGTAAGAGCGGTCACACTATGGTGTATATACTGTAAGAGCGGTCACACTATGGGGTATATACTGTAAGAGCGGTCACACTATGGGGTATATACTGTAAGAGCGGTCACACTATGGGGTATATACTGTAAGAGCGGTCACACTATGGTGTATATATACTGTAAGAGCGGTCACACTATGGGGTATATACTGTAAGAGCGGTCACACTATGGGGTATATACTGTAAGAGCGGTCACACTATGGTGTATATACTGTAAGAGCGGTCACACTATGGTGTATATACTGTAAGAGCGGTCACACTATGGAGTATATACTGTAAGAGCGGTCACACTATGGTGTATATACTGTAAGAGCGGTCACACTATGGGTTATATACTGTAAGAGCGGTCACACTATGGTGTCTATACTGTAAGAGCGGTCACACTATGGTGTATATACTGTAAGAGCGGTCACACTATGGGGTATATACTGTAAGAGCGGTCACACTATGGAGTATATACTGTAAGAGCGGTCACACTATGGGGTATATACTGTAAGAGCGGTCACACTATGGTGTATATACTGTAAGAGCGGTCACGCTATGAGGTATATACTGTAGGAGCGGTCACACTATGGTGTATATACTGTAAGAGCGGTCACACTATGGTGTATATACTGTAAGAGCGGTCACACTATGGGGTGTATATACTGTAAGAGCGGTCACACTATGGGGTATATACTGTAAGAGCGGTCACACTATGGGGTGTATATACTGTAAGAGCGGTCACACTATGGGGTATATACTGTAAGAGCGGTCACACTATGGTGTATATACTGTAAGAGCGGTCACACTATGGGGTGTATATACTGTAAGAGCGGTCACACTATGGGGTATATACTGTAAGAGCGGTCACACTATGGTGTATATACTGTAAGAGCGGTCACACTATGGTGTATATACTGTAAGAGCGGTCACACTATGGTGTATATACTGTAAGAGCGGTCACACTATGGTGTATATACTGTAAGAGCGGTCACACTATGGGGTATATACTGTAAGAGCGGTCACACTATGGTGTATATACTGTAAGAGCGGTCACACTATGGGGTATATACTGTAAGAGCGGTCACACTATGGTGTATATACTGTAAGAGCGGTCACACTATGGTGTGTATATACTGTAAGAGCGGTCACGCTATGAGGTATATACTGTAGGAGCGGTCACACTATGGTGTATATACTGTAAGAGCGGTCACACTATGGAGTATATACTGTAAGAGCGGTCACACTATGGGGTATATACAGTAAGAGCGGTCACACTATGGTGTATATACTGTAAGAGCGGTCACACTATGGGGTATATACTGTAAGAGCGGTCACACTATGGTGTATATACTGTAAGAGCGGTCACACTATGGGGTATATACTGTAAGAGCGGTCACACTATGGGGTATATACTGTAAGAGCGGTCACACTATGGAGTATATACTGTAAGAGCTGTCACACTATGGTGTATATACTGTAAGAGGGGTCACACTATGGGGTATATACTGTAAGAGCGGTCACACTATGGGGTATATACTGTAAGAGGGGTCACACTATGGAGTATATACTGTAAGAGCGGTCACACTATGGTATATATACTGTAAGAGCGGTCACACTATGGTGTATATACTGTAAGAGCGGTCACACTATGGGGTATATACTGTAAGAGCGGTCACACTATGGTGT
The DNA here is from genome assembly GCF_027789765.1 of Dendropsophus ebraccatus. Classification (NCBI taxonomy): domain Eukaryota; kingdom Metazoa; phylum Chordata; class Amphibia; order Anura; family Hylidae; genus Dendropsophus; species Dendropsophus ebraccatus. Next base: position 2,786,081 of record NC_091454.1, on the reverse strand, counting down.
ATATACTGTAAGAGCGGTCACACTATGGGGTATATACTGTAAGAGCGGTCACACTATGGGGTATATACTGTAAGAGCGGTCACACTATGGAGTATATACTGTAAGAGGGGTCACACTATGGAGTATATACTGTAAGAGCGGTCACACTATGGTATATATACTGTAAGAGCGATCACACTATGGAGTATATACTGTATGAGCGGTCACACTATGGAGTATATACTGTATGAGCGGTCACACTATGGGGTATATACTGTAAGAGCGATCACACTATGGGGTATATACTGTAAGAGCGGTCACACTATGGGGTATATACTGTAAGAGCGATCACACTATGGGGTATATACTGTAAGAGCGGTCACACTATGGGGTATATACTGTAAGAGCGGTCACACTATGGAGTATATACTGTAAGAGCGGTCACACTATGGTGTATATACTGTAAGAGCGGTCACACTATGGGGTATATACTGTAAGAGCGGTCACACTACGGGGTATATACTGTAAGAGCGGTCACACTACGGTGTATATACTGTAAGAGCGGTCACACTACGGGGTATATACTGTAAGAGCGGTCACACTACGGGGTATATACTGTAAGAGCGGTCACACTATGGTGTATATACTGCAAGAGCGGTCACACTATGGTGTATATACTGTAAGAGAGGTCACACTGTGGGGTATATACTGTAAGAGCGGTCACACTATGGGGTATATACTGTAAGAGCGGTCACACTATGGTGTATATACTGTAAGAACGGTCACACTATGGTGTATATACTGTAAGAGCGGTCACACTATGGTGTATATACTGTAAGAGCGGTCACACTATGGTGTATATACTGTAAGAGCGGTCACACTATGGTATATACTGTAGGAGCGGTCACACTATGGTGTATATACTGTAAGAGCGGTCACACTATGGTGTATATACTGTAGGAGCGGTCACACTATGGAGTATATACTGTAAGAGCGGTCACACTATGGGGTATATACTGTAAGAGCGGTCACACTATGGGGTGTATATACTGTAAGAGCGGTCACACTATGGTGTATATACAGTAAGAGCGGTCACACTATGGGGTATATACTGTAAGAGCGGTCACACTATGGGGTATATACTGTAAGAGCGGTCACACTATGGTGTATATACTGTAGGAGCGGTCACACTATGGTGTATATACTGTAAGAGCGGTCACACTATGGGGTATATACTGTAAGAGGGGTCACACTATGGGGTCTATACTGTAAGAGCAGTCACACTATGGTGTATATACTGTAAGAGCGGTCACACTATGGTGTATATACTGTAAGAGCGGTCACACTATGGGGTATATACTGTAAGAGCGGTCACACTATGGTGTATATACTGTAAGAGCGGTCACACTATGGGGTCTCTACTGTAAGAGCGGTCACACTATGGAGTATATACTGTAAGAGCAGTCACACTATGGTGTATATACTGTAGGAGCGGTCACACTATGGTGTATATACTGTAGGAGCGGTCACACTATGGTGTATATACTGTAGGAGCGGTCACACTATGGGGTATATACTGTAAGAGCGGTCACACTATGGTATATACTGTAAGAGCGGTCACACTATGGTGTATATACTGTAGGAGCGGTCACACTATGGGGTATATACTGTAAGAGCGGTCACACTATGTGTATACTGTAAGAGCGGTCACACTATGGGGTATATACTGTAGGAGCGGTCACACTATGGGGTGTATACTGTAAGAGCGGTCACACTATGGGGTATATACTGTAAGAGCGGTCACACTATGGGGTATATACTGTAAGAGCGGTCACACTATAGTGTATATACTGTAAGAGCGGTCACACTATGGGGTGTATATACTGTAAGAGCGGTCACACTATGGGGTATATACTGTAAGAGCGGTCACACTATGGTGTATATACTGTAAGAGCGGTCACACTACGGTGTATATACTGTAAGAGCGGTCACACTATGGGGTATATACTGTAAGAGCGGTCACACTATGGTGTATATACTGTAAGAGCGGTCACACTATGGTATATATACTGTAAGAGCGGTCACACTATGGTGTATATACTGTAAGAGCGGTCACACTATGGTGTATATACTGTAAGAGCGGTCACACTATGGGGTGTATATACTGTAAGAGCGGTCACACTGGTGTATATACTGTAAGAGCGGTCACACTATGGTGTATATACTGTAAGAGCGGTCACACTATGGTGTATATACTGTAAGAGCGGTCACACTATGGGGTATATACTGTAAGAGCGGTCACACTATGGGGTATATACTGTAAGATCGGTCACACTATGGGGTATATACTGTAAGAGCGGTCACACTATGGGGTATATACTGTAAGAGCGGTCACACTATGGTGTATATACTGTAAGAGCGGTCACACTATGGTGTATATACTGTAAGAGCGGTCACACTATGGGGTATATATACTGTAAGAGCGGTCACACTGTGGTGTATATACTGTAAGAGCGGTCACACTATGGTGTATATACTGTAGGAGCGGTCACACTATGGGGTATATACTGTAAGAGCGGTCACACTATGGGGTATATACTGTAAGAGCGGTCACACTACGGTGTATATACTGTAAGAGCGGTCACACTATGGGGTATATACTGTAAGAGCGGTCACACTATGGTGTATATACTGTAAGAGCGGTCACACTATGGTATATATACTGTAAGAGCGGTCACACTATGGTGTATATACTGTAAGAGCGGTCACACTATGGTGTATATACTGTAAGAGCGGTCACACTGTGGTGTATATACTGTAAGAGCGGTCACACTATGGTGTATATACTGTAAGAGCGGTCACACTATGGTGTATATACTGTAAGAGCGGTCACACTATGGTGTATATACTGTAAGAGCGGTCACACTATGGGGTATATACTGTAAGAGCGGTCACACTATGGTGTATATACTGTAAGAGCGGTCACACTATGGTGTATATACTGTAAGAGCGGTCACACTATGGTGTATATACTGTAAGAGCGGTCACACTATGGTGTATATACTGTAAGAGCGGTCACACTATGGAGTATATACTGTAAGAGCGGTCACACTATGGTGTATATACTGTAAGAGGGGTCACACTATGGGGTATATACTGTAAGAGCGGTCACACTACGGTGTATATACTGTAAGAGCGGTCACACTATGGGGTATATACTGTAAGAGCGGTCACACTATGGGGTATATACTGTAAGAGCGGTCACACTATGGTGTATATACTGTAAGAGCGGTCACACTACGGTGTATATACTGTAAGAGCGGTCACACTATGGTGTATATACTGTAAGAGCGGTCACACTATGGGGTATATACTGTAAGAGCGGTCACACTATGGGGTATATACTGTAAGAGCGGTCACACTATGGAGTATATACTGTAAGAGCGGTCACACTATGGGGTATATACTGTAAGAGCGGTCACACTATGGTGTATATACTGTAAGAGCGGTCACACTATGGGGTGTATATACTGTAAGAGCGGTCACACTATGGTGTATATACTGTAAGAGCGGTCACACTATGGGGTATATACTGTAAGAGCGGTCACACTATGGTGTATATACTGTAAGAGCGGTCACACTACGGTGTATATACTGTAAGAGCGGTCACACTATGGTGTATATACTGTAAGAGCGGTCACACTATGGAGTCTATACTGTAAGAGCGGTCACACTATGGTGTATATACTGTAAGAGCGGTCACACTATGGGGTATATACTGTAAGAGCGGTCACACTATGGTGTATATACTGTAAGAGCGGTCACACTATGGGGTATATACTGTAAGAGCGGTCACACTATGGGGTATATACTGTAAGAGCGGTCACACTATGGGGTATATACTGTAAGAGCGGTCACACTATGGTGTATATACTGTAAGAGCGGTCACACTATGGGGTATATACTGTAAGAGCGGTCACACTATGGTGTATATACTGTAAGAGCGGTCACACTATGGTATATATACTGTAAGAGCGGTCACACTATGGTATATATACTGTAAGAGCGGTCACACTATGGTGTATATACTGTAAGAGCGGTCACACTATGGTGTATATACTGTAAGAGCGGTCACACTATGGTGTATATACTGTAAGAGCGGTCACACTATGGTGTATATACTGTAAGAGCGGTCACACTATGGTATATATACTGTAAGAGCGGTCACACTATGGGGTGTATATACTGTAAGAGCGGTCACACTGGTGTATATACTGTAAGAGCGGTCACACTATGGTGTATATACTGTAAGAGCGGTCACACTATGGTGTATATACTGTAAGAGCGGTCACACTATGGGGTATATACTGTAAGAGCGGTCACACTATGGGGTATATACTGTAAGATCGGTCACACTATGGGGTATATACTGTAAGAGCGGTCACACTATGGGGTATATACTGTAAGAGCGGTCACACTATGGTGTATATACTGTAAGAGCGGTCACACTATGGTGTATATACTGTAAGAGCGGTCACACTATGGGGTATATATACTGTAAGAGCGGTCACACTGTGGTGTATATACTGTAAGAGCGGTCACACTATGGTGTATATACTGTAGGAGCGGTCACACTATGGGGTATATACTGTAAGAGCGGTCACACTATGGGGTATATACTGTAAGAGCGGTCACACTACGGTGTATATACTGTAAGAGCGGTCACACTATGGGGTATATACTGTAAGAGCGGTCACACTATGGTGTATATACTGTAAGAGCGGTCACACTATGGTGTATATACTGTAAGAGCGGTCACACTATGGTATATATACTGTAAGAGCGGTCACACTATGGTGTATATACTGTAAGAGCGGTCACACTATGGTGTATATACTGTAAGAGCGGTCACACTGTGGTGTATATACTGTAAGAGCGGTCACACTATGGTGTATATACTGTAAGAGCGGTCACACTATGGTGTATATACTGTAAGAGCGGTCACACTATGGTGTATATACTGTAAGAGCGGTCACACTATGGGGTATATACTGTAAGAGCGGTCACACTATGGTGTATATACTGTAAGAGCGGTCACACTATGGTGTATATACTGTAAGAGCGGTCACACTATGGTGTATATACTGTAAGAGCGGTCACACTATGGGGTATATACTGTAAGAGCGGTCACACTATGGTGTATATACTGTAAGAGCGGTCACACTATGGGGTGTATATACTGTAAGAGCGGTCACACTATGGTGTATATACTGTAAGAGCGGTCACACTATGGGGTATATACTGTAAGAGCGGTCACACTATGGTGTATATACTGTAAGAGCGGTCACACTACGGTGTATATACTGTAAGAGCGGTCACACTATGGTGTATATACTGTAAGAGCGGTCACACTATGGAGTCTATACTGTAAGAGCGGTCACACTATGGTGTATATACTGTAAGAGCGGTCACACTGTGGTGTATATACTGTAAGAGCGGTCACACTATGGGGTATATACTGTAAGAGCGGTCACACTATGGTGTATATACTGTAAGAGCGGTCACACTATGGGGTATATACTGTAGGAGCGGTCACACTATGGTGTATATACTGTAAGAGCGGTCACACTATGGTGTATATACTGTAAGAGCGGTCACACTATGGTGTATATACTGTAAGAGCGGTCACACTATGGTGTATATACTGTAAGAGCGGTCACACTATGGGGTATATACTGTAAGAGCGGTCACACTATGGTGTATATACTGTAAGAGCGGACACACTATGGGGTATATACTGTAAGAGCGGTCACACTGTGGTGTATATACTGTAAGAGCGGTCACACTATGGGGTATATACTGTAAGAGCGGTCACACTATGGGGTATATACTGTAAGAGCGGTCACACTATGGGGTATATACTGTAAGAGCGGTCACACTATGGTGTATATACTGTAAGAGCGGTCACACTATGGGGTATATACTGTAAGAGCGGTCACACTATGGTGTATATACTGTAAGAGCGGTCACACTATGGGGTATATACTGTAAGAGCGGTCACACTATGGGGTATATACTGTAGGAGCGGTCACACTATGGGGTATATACTGTAAGAGCGGTCACACTATGGGGTATATACTGTAAGAGCGGTCACACTATGGGGTATATACTGTAAGAATACAGGGATCATCTTCTTCAGCTCAGTGTCTTATCGCCCTGATGATATTCATCACTTATTAGCAATTATCGCCCTCTGGTGGACACAGGCAGGAATTACAGACAACATGAGGCTGCATATACTGGTCCATTATATCTCCTGCTTATTACAGGCCTCTGTCCTCTCCTGCTCCAATCCATATTGGGGATATAACGGATCAGGACTGTCACCTACAGGAGTCCTGGAATAAGGAGTCTCTAAAGGATGTTACTGGATGCTGTGGCTGTGGATAGGTGTGACTGTGGATAGGTGTGACTGTGGATAGATGTGGCTGTGGATAGGTGTGGCTGTGGATAGGTGTGACTGTGGATAGGTGTGACTGTGGATAGGTGTGACTGTGGATAGGTGTGACTGTGGATAGGTGTGACTGTGGATAGGTGTGACTGTGGATAGATGTGACTGTGGATAGGGGGAGGGCTGTGGATAGATGTGACTGTGGATAGGTGTGACTGTGGATAGGTGTGACTGTGGATAGGGGAGGGCTGTGGATAGGTGTGACTGTGGATAGGTGTGACTGTGGATAGGTGTGGCTGTGGATAGGTGTGACTGTGGATAGGGGAGGGCTGTGGATAGGTGTGACTGTGGATAGATGTGACTGTGGATAGATGTGACTGTGGATAGGTGTGGCTGTGGATAGGTGTGACTGTGGATAGGTGTGACTGTGGATAGATGTGACTGTGGATAGGTGTGACTGTGGATAGGTGTGACTGTGGATAGGTGTGACTGTGGATAGATGTGACTGTGGATAGGTGTGACTGTGGATAGGTGTGACTGTGGATAGGTGTGACTGTGGATAGGTGTGGGCTGTGGATAGGTGTGACTGTGGATAGGTGTGACTGTGGATAGATGTGACTGTGGATAGGTGTGGCTGTGGATAGGTGTGACTGTGGATAGGTGTGGGCTGTGGATAGGTGTGACTGTGGATAGGTGTGACTGTGGATAGGTGTGGCTGTGGATAGGTGTGACTGTGGATAGGTGTGACTGTGGATAGGTGTGACTGTGGATAGGGGAGGGCTGTGATAGTAGAAGGTTTCCCACGTAGGACCTACTTTTCTGGAATGATGGAGGTTCTGAGGATAGACCTGATCTCCTGAGAGGTTGGGTGAGGCTGATGGTCGCTTCCTCCAGGTGCTGATCAGCGATTTCTCTGGATTATTTCGGTAACTCCATCCGATACCTGGATACAAAACCAGAAGTTTTCAGGCAGATGAACGGAGAATAACCAGCTGCGCCCAGTTCAGCCGGGAGATCGTGCCAGTCCTCGCCATTCTCAACCTGTTGATAAAGATCTTACATAGACCACTTCATTGTGCATAAGCTGTTGTGCAAAGTGATAGTCCTGGGTGAGGGCGGCCCGTGATGGGTGAGGGGCGGCCCGTGATGAGTGAGGGCGGCCCGTGATGGGTGAGGGGGGGCCCGTGATGGGTGAGGGGCGGCCCGTGATGGGTGAGGGGCGGCCCGTGATGGGTGAGGGGCGGCCCGTGATGGGTGAGGGGCGGCCCGTGATGGGTGAGGGGCGGCCCGTGATGGGTGAGGGGCGGCCCGTGATGGGTGAGCGGCGGCCCGTGATGGGTGAGGGCGGCCCGTGATGGGTGAGGGCGGCCCGTGATGGGTGAGGGGGGGGCGTGATAGGTGAGGGGCGGCCCGTGATGGGTGAGGGCGGGCCCGTGATGGGTGAGGGGGGGCCCGTGATGGATGAGGGCGGCCCGTGATGGGTGAGGGCGGCCCGTGATGGGTGAGGGGGGGGCCCGTGATGGATGAGGGGCGGCCCGTGATGGGTGAGGGCGGCCCGTGATGGGTGAGGGCGGCCCGTGATGGGTGAGGGCGGCCCGTGATGGGTGAGGGGGGGGCGTGATGGGTGAGGGGCGGCCCGTGATGGGTGAGGGCGGCCCGTAATGGGTGAGGGGGGGCCCGTGATGGATGAGGGCGGCCCGTGATGGGGGGGCCGTGATGGGTGAGGGGCGGCCCGTGATGGGTGAGGGCGGCCCGTGATGGGTGAGGGGGGGCCCGTGATGGGTGAGGGGGGCCCGTGATGGGTGAGGGGGGCCCGTGATGGGTGAGGGCGGCCCGTGATGGGTGAAGACTCGGGTATGAATAGGGCATGGATCAGGTAGTGTGGATAGGACGTGGACCCCACTGGAAGGATCAGGCAGTATGGATAGGAAGTGGACTCCACTGGAGGGATCAGGCAGTATGGATAGGACGTGGACTCAACTGTAAGGATCAGGTAGCATGGATAGGACGTGGACCCCACTGGAGGGATCAGGCAGTATGGATAGGGCGTGGACCCCACTGGAGGGATCAGGCAGTATGGATAGGGCGTGGACCCCACTGGAGGGATCAGGCAGTATGGATAGAGTGTGAACTCCACTGGAGGGATCAGGCAGTATGGATACAGTGTGGACTCCACTGGAGGGATCAGGCAGTATGGATAGGGAATGGACCCCACTGGAGGGATAAGGCAGTGTGGATAGGGCGTGGACCCCACTGGAGGAATCAGGCAATATGGATAGGGTGTGGACTCCACTGTAAGGATCAGGTAGCATGGATAGGGCGTGGACCCCACTGGAGGGATCAGGCAGTATGAATAGGGCGTGGATGCCACTGGAGGGATCAGGCAATATGGATAGGGCGTGGACCCCACTGGAAAGATCAGGCAATATGGATAGGGGGTGGACCCCACTGGATGGATCAGGTAGTGTGGATAGGATATGGACCCCACTGGAGGGATCAGGCAGTATGGATAGGGCCTGGAATCCACTGGAGGGATCCAGTAGTGTGTATAGTAAAGGACCCCACTGGATGGATCAGGCAGTATGGATAGGGTGTGGACCCCACTGGATGGATCAGGCAGTATGGATAGGGTGTGGACCCCACTGGATGGATCAGGCAGTATGGATTAGGCGTGGACCCCACTGGAGGGATCAGGCAGTGTGGATAGGGCGTGGACCCCACTGGATGGATCAGGCAGTATGGATTAGGCGTGGACCCCACTGGATGGATCAGGCAGTATGGATAGGGTGTGGACCCCACTGGATGGATCAGGCAGTATGGATTAGGCGTGGACCCCACTGGAGGGATCAGGCAGTGTGGATAGGGAGTAGCAGTGATCTTTCCTTCTGGCTTTGGTGATATAAGTGGAGAATTCTCTCTCTATTTTTCCCCATTTTTCTGCACTTGTTCCAACCCAATAAGCTCTGCCCCAGCGTCGCTTTGGTGGGGTGTATGCCAGAATGACCAGATTGATGGTGGTAGGCATCCAGGACAATATTGTCCTCTGGCTTTGGGTTAAGGATCTGACGTAACCCTTTCACTGGAGGTTGGATCCATGGAGTTATGTGGATCAGTTGTTTTTGGATAAAAAGTAAGTAAGAAAGTTCCACGTCAGGATAAGCTTGTTCTTCAGTGAGAATCTCCAAAAACTTGGCTTTCATCCTGGATTCCTTGTAGATGGATCTGGAAGAGATTGAGAAGAGACCTTGAAGGAGAGCTCTGCTGAGGGAACTCGCTGTACAAGGAAGGTGTCTCCACTTCTTCTGTCATTGTGGGGCGCTTCTTCTCCAACAGGCAGATGGGATGAGGAATCTGCCCCATAGATGGATTTGCCTCTTCTGTACTTGAAGCAACAGTTTGCTTCAAGTACAGGAGTCCTGGAGCAGTACGGAGGAGTCCTGGAGCAGTACGGAGGAGTCCTGGAGCAGTAAGGAGGGGTCCTGGAGCAGTATGGAGAGGTTGGAGTATGCAGTAAGGAGAGGTCCTGGAGCAGTACGGAGAGGTTGGAGTATGCAGTAAGGAGGGGTCCCGGGGCAGCACAGAGGGCTCTCGGAGTATGCAGTAAGGAGGGGTCCCGGGGCAGCACAGAGGGCTCTCGGAGTATGCAGTAAGGAGGGGTCCCGGGGCAGCACAGAGGGCTCTCGGAGTATGCAGTAAGGAGAGGTCCGGGGGCAGCACAGAGGGCTCTCGGAGTATGCAGTAAGGAGGGGTCCCGGGGCAGTACAGAGGGCTCTCGGAGTATGCAGTAAGGAGGGGTCCCGGGGCAGCACAGAGGGCTCTCGGAGTATGCAGTAAGGAGGGGTCCGGGGCAGCACAGAGGGCTCTCGGAGTATGCAGTAAGGAGGGGTCCCGGGGCAGCACAGAGGGCTCTCGGAGTATGCAGTAAGGAGGGGTCCCGGGGCAGCACAGAGGGCTCTCGGAGTATGCAGTAAGGAGGGGTCCCGGGGCAGCACAGAGGGCTCCCGGAGTATGCAGTAAGGAGGGGTCCGGGGGCAGCACAGAGGGCTCCCGGAGTATGCAGTAAGGGGGGGTCCTGGAGCAGTACGGAGAGGTTGGAGTATGCAGTAAGGAGGGGTCCCGGGGCAGCACAGAGGGCTCCCGGAGTATGCAGTAAGGAGGGGTCCGGGGGCAGCACAGAGGGCTCTCGGAGTATGCAGTAAGGAGGGGTCCGGGGGCAGCACAGAGGGCTCTCGGAGTATGCAGTAAGGAGGGGTCCGGGGGCAGCACAGAGGGCTCTCGGAGTATGCAGTAAGGAGGGGTCCCGGGGCAGCACAGAGGGCTCCCGGAGTATGCAGTAAGGGGGGGTCCTGGAGCAGTACGGAGAGGTTGGAGTATGTAGTGCAATCCTGAGGATCGGATGCACATCGGTGTCCTGTGATGCTACAGGGACAAGCAGGGGTGTGACTAGAAATGGCCGGGCCCCATAGCAAACTTTTATTTGGGGCCCCCCGTTCCAGATTGACCACTAAGTCATCAAGTTTATTCAAAACTGCAAGGGCTTGTCAGGAGTGGTTGCAGGTAAAACGGACATTTGCAGAACCTGGGAGGCCCACATGGCCACCTAATGCTGCAAATGATGACAGCTCAGGAGGCCCAGTGTACTGCAGGAGCAGGCAACAGGGCCCCCTGATACAGTGGGCCCCATAGCAGCTGCTATAGCTGCTACAGCTGTAGTTACGCCCCTGTGTATAAGGACCATTACGCTGTGGACTAGCTGGGGTAGTAGAGGCATTTGGATGCTTTGGAGCACTTAAAGGGATTCTCTGGAGACTCATTAAGGGGAGACACGGCTCCTCCACTTAGTGTGTGCGTATATAGTTAGGCCATCAGTATGTGGGGTATATATATTAGATTCCTGGGGCAGTTGGGCAGTCAGTATGTGGGGTATATACTAGATCTGTGGGGCAGTTGGGCAGTCAGTATGTGGGGTATATATTAGATTCCTGGGGCAGTTGGGCAGTCAGTATGTGGGCTATATATTAGATTCCTGGGGCAGTTAGGCAGTCAGTATGTGGGCTATATATTAGATTCTTGGGGCAGTTAGGCAGTCAATGTGAAGGGTATATATTACATTTATGGGGCAGTTGGGCCTGGATCTGTGCTAATGCCCCCACCAACCTGCTGGGTTATATCTGTACCAGTCACAGTGTACTCACATCTTTTCCATTACAGATAAATTTGTCCCGTAAAGGGAAAGTTTTGAGGCATTGGATGATGTTACGTGTGTGGACTCCAGTGCCTGTGCCAGTTCCTAAAGGGTCTTCCATGCCCCCCCCCTGCAGTGTCTCCTCTATACAACCCGCATTCAGTCAGTCATTCTCCAGGCCGGCTTCTCCTTCTTGCCATTCCCCAGACGCCAGAAATGCCCCCACAGTGTTTTTGGTTTTCCAATCTTTTGGGGTGTTTTGGGTTATACACTACAGATGGCTGAAGCCTATCACCGACCCCAGCTTCTTTCCCTCAGTCACGTCTTCATTGCAGTGCTTTTCCTTTAGTTGCTTACGGCCGAGCACAAGATCGCCAAGTGGCAGGGAGAGAGGCTGGGGGAAGATCAAGATGGGGAGAGGGGTCAGGGGCAGATCAGGGTGGGGAGAGAGGCCGGGGGAAGATCAAGATGGGGAGAGGGGTCAGGGGCAGATCAGGGTGGGGAGAGAGGCCGGGGGAAGATCAAGATGGGGAGAGGGGTCAGGGGCAGATCAGGGTGGGGAGAGAGGCCGGGGGAAGATCAAGATGGGGAGAGGGGTCAGGGGCAGATCAGGGTGGGGAGAGAGGCCGGGGGAAGATCAAGATGGGGAGAGGGGTCAGGGGCAGATCAGGGTAGGGAAAGAGGCCGGGGGAAGATCAAGATGGGGAGAGGGGTCAGGGGCAGATCAGGGTGGGGAGAGAGGCTGGGGGAAGATCAAGATGGGGAGAGGGGTCAGGGGCAGATCAGGGCTGGGAGACAGGTCAGGGGCAGATCAGGGCGGGTGGGGAGAGAGGCCGGGGGCAGATCACGGCTGGCAGGGAGAGAGGCCGGGGGCAGATGAGGACGGGGAGAAAGGCTGGGGGCAGATCAGGGCACGCGGGGAGAGAGGCCGGGGGCAGATCAGGGCCGGGAGAAAGGCTGTGGGCAGATCAGGGTGCTCCATATATGACCAATACCGCCATACTGTGACTGGATAACACTGCCACACCAGACCTGACCAATACCACCATACTGTGACTGTAAAACACCGCCATACCAGACCTGACCAATACCACCATACTGTGACTGTATAACACCGCCATACCAGACCTGACCAATACCGCCTTACTGTGACTGTATAACACCGCCATACCAGACCTGACCAATACCGCCTTACTGGGACTGTATAACACCGCCATACCAGACCTGACCAATACCGCCTTACTGGGACTGTATAACACCGCCATACCAGACCTGACCAATACCGCCATACTGTGACTGTATAACACCGCCATACCAGACCTGACCAATACCGCCTTACTGTGACTGTATAACACCGCCATACCAGACCTGACCAATACCGCCTTACTGTGACTAGATAACATGACTAGAGATTTTCGAACATTGGAAAAACTTAGGTTCTATAGAACTCGAACCTTGTCGAACCTTCCGCATTTGTTTCCCGATGCCTTCCCGGTCCGCGGGGAAGGAGGAGACATCCCGGGTACCGCCTGGAATTCCGGGATTTAACCTTTTACCTAGGCTTAATCCCGGAATTTCAGGCGGTACCCGGGATGTCTCCTCCTTCCACACGGACCTGGAAGGCATCAGGAATCAAATGCGGAAGGTTCGACAAGGTACGAGTTCTATAAATAAAAGTGGGGGAGCCATCTTTATTACACTGGGACTGTATTCTACGTTTATCAACTACGCCACAACTTTCAAACAGCCCGCCAGTCAAAACGTGGGAAAGCTGCCCGAAAGCGCGGGAAGGATTATCTAAAAGTCCGTCAAAGCCTCAGCGCTGCCACCTAGCGGAACTTAGCAGCCTCAAGTTGTTTCCAGGTGGGCCCCTGATGGTGAGACACCTCCTTGCTTGCACTTCTGGCGCAGTCATGATTGTGGAGGACGACGCCCATGTACGTCCCCTGCGCTTCACTAGAAGTCATGACTCCACCTTTGGATGTGACAAGATGGCGAGCGGGGAGCCGCAGGACATGGACACCACGTTCCCTGCGGACTTGGGGATTATCGGAGCCCCAACTGGGAGTCCTGGTTTCAGCCGGCCTGCTCTGTTCTTGTTCTCTCCTATCACCTCTCTCTATACTTCTTCTATTGCACGCTTCACCCACTCACAGTGCACTTTGGATACACTGAGGAGGGAAGTCACATGGGAGACAGGAAGAGTAAGTCAGTCTTAGTCAGAACCCCGTATGGGTAGGAAGCAAGACAAGACGTAGATCACAGTTTCTTCTCAGTAACGCTACACAACACTATGCAGTGTTAAACCCTTTCAAGAGAGGACAAGTCAGTTAGAGACAACCTCAACCCACGCCGTGGACTAGGTAACAAGGTCTGGGCCTTGTGTCACCCTCTAGGACGGGTCTCCCAAATCTAGTGGTGGTGTTAAGACTAACAAGTCAATACATGGGCACAAGTATTCTCTTCTTCTTCTTCTTCTTCTAAGTATTCTTCTACCTCATCCTCCAACATCCTGGCAGAGCACAGTACTACTTGGGTTGAGACTCTCACGACATCCTCCTCTCTGCTACTCTGCTTCTTTGTATCACTCAACACGCTACTCATTCAGCACGACTGTACTCTTCACTCTATTCCTGTTGCAGATCTGGTTATTGTCCTATCCGGTGTATTATCCAGTGCTTTATCAAGGGAACTATCAAGTGTAACTTATCTTGTCAATGTAAGGCTATGTTCCCACTGTGTATGAATCCGTCCGTAGATCGTACGCCGCCGTACAGGTGCAGCTGAAACTACGGGCGTGGGAAAAATAGACATGCGCCCGATGCGTACACACCGCGAACATACGCCCGCAGTACAGTTCTGCTTCCCTGGCTTGTTTTGTAGCGATCTGAGGCAGCTCATTTACTTGGAAATCTTCGCCCCGTAAACCACACAGAACCTTTTGGATTGAAAAATCAAGTTTAATTTGGCTGAAATAAGTTCTCCGTACAGGACCGCAGGGAAATCCACGGCCGTGAGTTTCAACATTTCCGTCCTCAAACAATGGTCTTTTTTCACGGCGCCGTATACGATCCGGCCGTAAGCTCATACGTAGTGTGCACTGTACAGGCGTATATCATATACTTTCAAGCAAACGCATCAACCTGAAAACTACCTGCGAATATTCGCGGTTCGCACCACGGCCGGACACATACGTAATGTGAACATAGCCTAAAGCTGTATAACTCGCTGCACACAAGTACTTTCCAAGTAAAACTAAGCTCATTTATGGTAAAGAGACTCCGTGATTCTTCACCTCACACCAACACAGTATATACCACATCCTTGGGACGTTTCCCTCTTTCTGGGGGTGGCGGGTCCTACTACACCGCTCTGTCCATCCATGACTACACTATCCCAAGGGACACCGTAGCAGCCCGACAGGTCACTGTCCACAGGGGAACAAGGTACAACCAGCCTTCACATCGCCATCACATCTGTGTGCCCACCAGGTACTGGCGTCACGTCACCAAATCCTTAAGGTCCGGCTGTATCTCGGCCATCCTTCAACAGAGTGACGTCACACACTACCACCTAGCAAGTGACCGGCCGATCCTCGGACACATCACCACATGAGTACGAGGATTTCTTCAGAACACTTCACCACTTCCTGGCAGAGTACATTAGGCAGGGGCCCTACTGTTCGGCCCCTGACACCTGTTACTGTTTCTTCTATCAGCTCACCTATCTACCTGTTGAAATTCTATTGTTGAGTTTTATTGCACAAGTACCTGAGTATTGTTTGTGACTATGTTTGCACTTAAATACCTTCGATAAGTAACGTTTGAATGTTGCTTAAAGTGGGGCACCTGTGAGAAGTCAACTTTCTTCACTTCTCTAGGGACTGAAGACATCTGTTGCCATTCAGCAGATGATAGGGTTAATAGCTGGCAGCCACAGGTAGTGCGACGTCACATGTGCTGGACACACCCTGTAACGTTTCCATTCTTGTCCAATCCGGAAGCCATGGCGTCTGCTGACCTGAGGGACGAGCTGCTCTGCTCCATCTGTCTGAATCCTGTAACCCTAAGATGTGGACACAACTTCTGCCGGGACTGTATTCATCAGGTCCTGAATACACAGGACGGGACTGGGGGTTATTCCTGTCCTCAATGTAGAACAGAGTTCCGGGAGCGTCCGGCACTGATAAAGAACATAACTCTGTGTAATGTAGCAGAACGTCTCTTGTCTACTCAGCCGCATCAGGAGATCACCGGGATCCGCTGCACTTACTGTGAGGACTCTCCTGTCCCTGCTGTGTGATCCTGTCTGCTGTGTGATAAACACCTGAGATATCACAGCAAGTCTCCAGAACACGTCCTGACCGCTCACAGCAAGTCACCAGAACACGTCCTGACCGCTCACAGCAAGTCACCAGAACACGTCCTGACCGACCCCAGCAAGTCACCAGAACACGTCCTGACCGACCCCAGCAAGTCACCAGAACACGTCCTGACCGACCCCAGCAAGTCACCAGAACACGTCCTGACCGACCCCAGCAAGTCACCAGAACACGTCCTGATCGCTCACAGCAAGTCACCAGAACACGTCCTGACCGACCCCAGCAAGTCACCAGAACACGTCCTGACCGACCCCAGCAAGTCACCAGAACACGTCCTGACCGACCCCAGCAAGTCACCAGAACACGTCCTGACCGACCCCAGCAAGTCACCAGAACACGTCCTGACCGACCCCAGCAAGTCACCAGAACACGTCCTGACCGCTCACAGCAAGTCACCAGAACACGTCCTGACCGCTCACAGCAAGTCACCAGAACACGTCCTGACCGACCCCAGCAAGTCACCAGAACACGTCCTGACCGATCCCAGCAAGTCACCAGAACACGTCCTGACCGACCCCAGCAAGTCACCAGAACACGTCCTGACCGACCCCAGCAAGTCACCAGAACACGTCCTGACCGACCCCAGCAAGTCACCAGAACACGTCCTGACCGACCCCAGCAAGTCTCCAGAACACGTCCTGATCGCTCACAGCAAGTCACCAGAACACGTCCTGACCGACCCCAGCAAGTCACCAGAACACGTCCTGACCGACCCCAGCAAGTCACCAGAACACGTCCTGACCGACCCCAGCAAGTCACCAGAACACGTCCTGACCGCTCACAGCAAGTCTCCAGAACACGTCCTGACCGCTCACAGCAAGTCACCAGAACACGTCCTGACCACTCACAGCAAGTCACCAGAACACGTCCTGACCGACCCCAGCAAGTCACCAGAACACGTCCTGACCGCTCACAGCAAGTCACCAGAACACGTCCTGACCGCTCACAGCAAGTCACCAGAACACGTCCTGACCGCTCACAGCAAGTCACCAGAACACGTCCTGACAGACCCCAGCAAGTCACCAGAACACGTCCTGACCGATCCCAGCAAGTCACCAGAACACGTCCTGACCGCTCACAGCAAGTCACCAGAACACGTCCTGACCGATCCCAGCAAGTCACCAGAACACGTCCTGACCGACCCCAGCACTTCCCTGGAGAAGAAGAAATGTTTCGTCCATAAGAAGGTTCTGGAATATTACTGCACTGATGACGACGCTTGTATCTGTGTGTCCTGCAGTCTGGCCGGAGATCATCGGGGACACCGGGTGGAGATGCTGGATGAGGCCTCCGAGAAGAAGAAGAAGAAGCTGAGAAATGTTCTGAGAAAACTGATGACAAAGAGAGAGAAGACTGAGGAAAGAGTCCGGAGTGTGGAGGAGCGCAGGAGAAAAGCTCACGAGAAAGCATCCGGAGAAGCCGAGAGAGTCACTGCCCTGTTTATAGACATCAGGAGACGGCTGGACAACCTGGAGAAGAGGGTCCTGAGGGAGATCTCCAACCAGAAGGAGCAGCTGTCACTGTCACTGTCTGATGTCATCCAGAAGCTGGAGATAAAGAAGGAAGAGCTGTCCAGGAAGATGAGGCACATTGAGGAGCTGTGTAACATGGCGGATCCACTGACTGTCTTACAGGATCCAGACACAGGTGACTTGTGTGATCCTGAGGAGGAGGGAGGTGATAAGGACACAGGGGGGCATGATACCACACATGATGTAGATGTGATTACAGGGATGTTACATGCAGGTTTCTCCGATATAGTGACACATCTACTGACTGCCTCACCCCCAAACCCAGAGACACATCTACTGACCATCTCACCCCAAAAACCAAAGACACATCTACTGACCATCTCACCCCCAAACCCAGAGACACATCTACTGACCATCTCACCCCCAAAACTAGAGACACATCTACCGACCATCTCACCCCCAAACCCAGAGACACATCTACTGACCATCTCACCCCCAAAACTAGAGACACATCTACCGACCATCTCACCCCCAAAACCAGAGACACATCTACCGACCATCTCATCCCCAAAACCAGAGACACATCTACTGACCATCTCACCCCCAAAACTAGAGACACATCTACCGACCATCTCATCCCCAAAACCAGAGACACATCTACCAACCATCTCACCCCCAAAACCAGAGACACATCTACCGACCATTTCATCCCTATAAACAAGAGACACATCTACCGACCATCTCACCCCCAAAATCAGAGACACATCTACCGACCATCTCATCCCCAAAACCAGAGACATCTACCGACCATCTCATCCCCAAAACCAGAGACACATCTACCAACCATCTCACCCCCAAAACCAGAGACACATCTACCGACCATTTCATCCCTATAAACAAGAGACACATCTACTGACCATCTCACCCCCAAAACTAGAGACACATCTACCGACCATCTCATCCCCAAAACCAGAGACACATCTACCAACCATCTCACCCCCAAAACCAGAGACACATCTACCGACCATTTCATCCCTATAAACAAGAGACACATCTACCGACCATCTCACCCCCAAAATCAGAGACACATCTACCGACCATCTCACCCCCAAAATCAGAGACACATCTACCGACCATCTCACCCCCAAAACCAGAGACACATCTACCGACCATCTCACCCCCAAAACCAGAGACACATCTAGCGACCATCTCACCCCCAAAACCAGAGACACATCTACCGACCATCTCACCCCCAAAACCAGAGACACATCTACCGACCATCTCATCCCCAAACCCAGAGACACATCTACTGACCATCTCATCCCCAAACCCAGAGACACATCTACTGACCATCTCACCCCCAAAACTAGAGACACATCTACTGACCATTTCACCCCCAAAACCAGAGACACATCTACCGACCATCTCACCCCCAAAACCAGAGACACATCTAGCGACCATCTCACCCCCAAAACCAGAGACACATCTACCGACCATCTCACCCCCAAAACCAGAGACACATCTACCGACCATCTCATCCCCAAAACCAGAGACAGATATGCGATGCCCTGGCCCCTGGGGGCCACTTCCGCAGTGCTGGTGTTATGAGCGGGCAATGACCGGGGCAGCTGCAGGGGTTATACTTGTCACGGTATAGGCCTGAGGACAGCACAGCTGTAGGGCCGGTCTGTGGAATCTGCGGGTGATGATGGGCATGCGATTCTTCGCTGCACTTAGTCAGGGCACCAGTTAGTGGACACCAATGCCGGGGTTCAGTAACAGCGGTTTTATTATAGATGAGGTAACTAGTAGCAACAGTTCTGTCCGGATGCAACCGGGTATATAGCAGGCTGTGACAAATAAAGCAGGAGTGGTGCTGCATAGGCTGTGAGAATACGTGCCGGATGATGGGAGTAGGAGTATGAGAGAAATAGCGTTGCTGGGTGGATTAGCTTGAGAATAATACTTGCTGTGAATCCTTGCAGCGATGAGGAGAGATAACGGAATGACACCCAGATGAGAGAGAAGAATCCGGACACTTGAGCAGGCAGATACAGCCGAAGACTTGAATATAGCAGAGCACCTGATCCACACTTCTAGTGGTGAAGTGGGAGCTGCAGAGAAGAAGCCCAACTCCTCTGAGGTAGGAGAGGGACGACACACATCCTCCTTGCTTGGAAGCAGGGGGAAGACTAACTTGTTAGGAGGAAGTGGGAGGTCACATGGTTGCTCCTGGCCAGAGCTAGTCGGCCATTGGAGGAACCATGGTTACAGGTCACGTGATCAACAGCCTTGCATACCACTGTACAATGCAATAATACACAGGAATACATGAGAATACACATGAGAATGCACATTACCAGAGAATACTAGGGGAAAACCAGCAGCAGTTGCAGTGCAAACACTTACCAGAACAGGCATTGACACAGCAAGAGAAATGGCCATAATAGGAGTAGTAGTCTGCATGTTCTGGGACACTGCAGATATACTACCCATCTCACCCCCAAAACCAGAAACACATCTGACCATCTCACCCCCAAAGACAACAAGGTCACCGCCCCCCAGTGGTCACACACAAGCGTCACATGTGTCAGGTGCACAATATAGGGGCCATGGTGTAATAGTCAGGACTGGGGGTGAGGGAGGACAGGAGGGATCTATGGGGAGGGTCCTGCAGACATATTACTGGATATAAACACAGCTCATAATAATCTCCTTATATCAGACGACCTGAAGACTCTAACCTGGACAGATACAGAGCAGAGTCGTCCAGTAACAGCAGAGAGATTCCGGGATTATTCTCAGGTGATGAGCAGCCGGGGATTCTCCTCAGGGCGACATTACTGGGATGTGGAGATCAGAGGATCAGCATCATGGAGTGTGGGGATGTGTTACCCCAGCATAGCCAGGGGAGGGGGCAGCAGTCATTTATTGGATATAACAAGAAGTCCTGGTGTTTGGATGGAGGGGGGTGTAATATTCAGACTGTAGTGATGCATGGCAGCAAGAAGATCCAGTTACCTCAGATCTCCAGTGATGTAGTCAGGATCTGTGTGGATTATGACGGTGGGCGGCTGTCCTTCCATGAACTATGTGACCCCATTAGACACTTACACACCTTCTCCGCCACCTTTACCGAGCCCCTCCATGCTGTGTTATGTGTAGGTAAGGGTTCTATAGAGATATCCGGGGGAGGAGAAGCTGAGAAGCCATCATCATAGAGGAAATCTGCCCAGAGACTGGTGACATCACAAGAAGCAGGATCTGATTGGGGGAGCACTCAGCCTGCAGGTGGCAGCAGTGGGAGGTATTCTGTCCTCATGCAAAACAATTAAAGCAGAAACCATCCAAAACGGACAAATTCAATGGACGAGAGAGATCAGAAGCTTCTGTCCTACAAGGCTCCTATGTGCAAATGTAACATCACCGAGAAGACATTATAGACTAGAGAACTGTGTGCTGTCAGTCTGTAATAATCTGCTAATTCTTATAATCTTACAAGTCAACTTTTTTTGTTCTTAAGGTTACAAACCCACTTGCCGGATCTGCAGCGAGTCTCCTTGCAGATCCCGGCCCTATACTTTCATTAGCAGAGAAACTCGCAGCAGGGATGTACATCCCTGCTGCGATTTTGTCTGCAGCCCGCCCCATTAACCCCCTAGCCGCCGGACATTATACATTACCGGGTCCCCGTTCCTGCTTGCTTTGGGGCTCCCGCTGTCTTCACGGCCCGCCCGGCCAATCAGTGCGCTGCGGCGGGGCAGCACACTGATTGGCTGGGCGGAACGTGCTGGGAGCCGCCGAAGCAAGCAGGAGCGGGGACCTGGTAATGTATATCCTGCCCGCCCCCCCTGCAGCCCGGATCGCCCCCGGACGTCCGATCGCCCCCCACACCCCCCGGCCATACGATCGCCCCCCCGCACCCCCTGGCCCTACGATCGCCCCCCCGCAGCCCCCGGCCGCACGATCGCCCCCCGCAGCCCGTGCGGCCGGGGGGTGCGGTGGGCGATCGTGCGGTCGGGGGGTGCGGGAGGCAATCATGCGGCCGGGGGCTGCGGGGGGCGATCGGGGCTGCAGGGGAAGCGATCGTGCGGCCGGGGGCTGCGGGGGGCGATTGTACGGCCGGGGGGTGCGGGGCTGCAGGGGGGGCGGGCAGGATATACATTACCAGGTCCCCGCTCCTGCTTGCTTCGGCGGCTCCCGGCACGTTCTGCCCGGCCAATCAGTGCACTGCCCTGCCGCAGCGCACTGATTGGCCGGGCAGGCCGTGAAGACACCGGGAGCCCCGAAGCAAGCAGGAACGGGGACCCGTTAATATATAATGTCCGGCGGCTAGGGGGTTAATGGGGAGGGCTGCAGACAAAATCGCAGCAGGGATGTACATCCCTGCTGCGAGTTTCTCTGCTAATTAAAGTATAGGGCCGGGATCTGCAGCGAGTCTCGCTGCAAAAATGCAGCAAGGAGACTCGCTGCAGATCCGGCAAGTGGGTTTGTACCCTAAAAATGAAAAGGTTGAAAACTGCTGCTGTGCATAATCCTTTACAACAGGCATCTTGAGTGTTTGTTTATTAATTTTTTTAAATATACTTTTATCATAGGCAGTTTCTTCAAAAACCTTTCATTTATACTCGAATAGTTGATGACTGGAAAATTACAATGACTGAAATTCATATAGGTAATTCTGGGAAATGTGAGAAAATATTATTTGCATAATTTGGAACACAGTGTATAACAGTGTCTACCATTTCGTATTTTTCCTGATGGACAGAGGACGTTTTTCAGTTTATGGGAATAGAGCTGTAATAACTAAACAAATGCACGTACACAAATGAGATGTACGTTTAAGCACTGTATAACAGATGCTATGGCTGCAATGGTGTTTATGGACAGGAAAATGCTTGTTGCAAATATGCTAGTGTAACCTTGATAAACACCCCACCAATCTCTCTAAGCTCACTGCCTATCTGTGAGATAGCTGTCTGTTCAGAAAAATGAGTGAAGAGACAATGGCGTCCAGAACACAGCACAGTGACTAATCGAAATGGCAGCATGCAGGGATACGATGATACACTGAGACAGCAGTCTGTACATAAAGAGAGTGAAGAGGCAACGGCGTCCAGAACGCAGTACAGTGACTTTTATATCAGATGGTCATGCGATTTTAGCAGCCAATGAGACCCCTACACCTCAGCAATGACGTTTCTAACACTTTTATGTGCTTTGCACAGATTGGTTGGCAAAAAGGCAGTCGAACGCTAACTCAAAATAATAGTAAAATGTTCGGTTCGAGTTTGTGAAAATCGAGATATTCGACTAGAACCTAACTTTTCTCGACCAGTTCAACACTAATCACAACTACGCTAAATGGCGATGTGCCCTCCTTGCTCCGAAGGTGAAAATAAATTATAATGGGGGGATGGTTTGGGCCTGTAGAATGGTTAGGGCCTGTAGGATAGTTTGGGCCTGTAGGGTATTTTCAGCCAGTAGGATAGTTTGGGCCTATAGGATGGTTTGGGCCTGTAGGATGGTTTGAGCCTGTAGGATAGTTTGGGCCTGTAGGATGGTTTGGGCCTGTATGATGGTTTGGGCCTGTAGGATGCTTTGGGCCTGTAGGATGCTTTGGGCCTGTAGGATGCTTTGGGCCTGTAGGATGCTTTGGGCCTGTAGGATAAATTGGGCCTGTAGGATAGATTGGGCCTGTAGGGTAGTTTGGGCCTGTAGGATAGTTTGGGCCTGTAGGATAGATTGGGCCTGTAGGATAGTTTGGGCCTGTAGGATAGTTTGGGCCTGTAGGATAGATTGGGCCTGTAGGATAGTTTGGGCCTGTAGGATAGATTAGGCCTGTAGGATGCTTTGGGTCTGTAGGATAGTTTGGGCCTGTAGGATGGTTTAGGCCTGTAGGATAGTTTGGGCCTGTAGGATAGTTTGGGCCTGTAGAATAGTTTGGGTCTGTAGGATGGTTTGGGTCTGTAGGATGGTTTGGGTCTGTAGGATGGTTTGGGCCTGTAGGATGCTTTGGGTCTGTAGGATAGTTTGGGCCTGTAGGATAGTTTGGGCCTGTAGGATAGATTGGGCCTGTAGGATAGTTTGGGCTTATAGAATAGTTTGTGCCTGTAGGATAGATTGGGCCTGTAGGATGGTTTGGGCCTGTAGGATGGTTTGGGCTTATAGGATGGTTTGGGCCTGTAGAATAGATTGGACCTGTAGGATAGTTTGGGCCTGTAGGATGGTTTGGGCCTGTAGGATGGTTTGGGCCTGTAGGATGGTTTGGGCCTGTAGGATGGTTTGGGTCTGTAGGATAGTTTGGGCCTGTAGGATAAATTGGGCCTGTAGGATAAATTGGGCCTGTAGGATAGATTGGGCCTGTAGGGTAGTTTGGGCCTGTAGGATAGTTTGGGCCTGTAGGATAGTTTGGGCCTGTAGGATAGATTGGGCCTGTAGGATAGTTTGGGCCTGTAGGATAGATTAGGCCTGTAGGATGCTTTGGGTCTGTAGGATAGTTTGGGCCTGTAGGATGGTTTAGGCCTGTAGGATAGTTTGGGCCTGTAGGATAGTTTGGGCCTGTAGAATGGTTTGGGTCTGTAGGATGGTTTGGGCCTGTAGGATGCTTTGGGTCTGTAGGATAGTTTGGGCCTGTAGGATAGTTTGGGCCTGTAGAATAGATTGGACCTGTAGGATAGTTTGGGCTTATAGGATAGTTTGTGCCTGTAGGATAGATTGGGCCTGTAGGATGGTTTGGGCCTGTAGGATGGTTTGGGCTTATAGGATGGTTTGGGCCTGTAGGATGGTTTGGGCCTGTAGGATGGTTTGGGCCTGTAGGATGGTTTGGGCCTGTAGGATAGTTTGGGCTTATAGGATAGTTTGTGCCTGTAGGATGCTTTGGGCCTGTAGGATGGTTTGGGCCTGTAGGATGGTTTGGGCCTGTAGGATGGTTTGGGCCTGTAGGATAGTTTGGGCTTATAGGATAGTTTGGGTCTGTAGGATGGTTTGGGCCTGTAGGATAGTTTGGGCCTGTAGGATAGTTTGGGCCTGTAGGATGGTTTGGGCCTGAAGGATAGTTTGGGCCTGTAGGATAGTTTGGGCCTGTAGGATGGTTTGGGCCTGTAGGATGGTTTGGGCCTGTAGGATGGTTTGGGTCTGTAGGATGGTTTGGGCCTGTAGGATGGTTTGGGCCTGTAGGATAGTTTGGGCCTGTAGGATAGTTTGGGCCTGTAGGATGGTTTGGGCCTGTAGGATAGTTTGGGCTTATAGGATAGTTTGTGCCTGTAGGATGCTTTGGGCCTGTAGGATGGTTTGGGCCTGTAGGATGGTTTGGGCCTGTAGGATGGTTTGGGCCTGTAGGATGGTTTGGGCCAGTAGGATGGTTTGGGCCAGTAGGATAGATTGGGTCTGTAGGATGGTTTGGGCCTGTAGGATGGTTTGGGCCTGTAGGATGGTTTGGGCCTGTAGGATGGTTTGGGCCAGTAGGATGGTTTGGGCCTGTAGGATGGTTTGGGCCTGTAGGATGGTTTGGGCCTGTAGGATGGTTTGGGCCTGTAGGATAGTTTGGGCCTGTAGGATGGTTTGGGCCTGTAGGATGGTTTGGGCCTGAAGGATAGTTTGGGCCTGTAGGATAGTTTGGGCCTGTAGGATGGTTTGGGCCTGTAGGATGGTTTGGGCCTGTAGGATGGTTTGGGCCTGTAGGATGGTTTGGGCCTGAAGGATAGTTTGGGCCTGTAGGATAGTTTGGGCCTGTAGGATGGTTTGGGCCTGTAGGATGGTTTGGGCCTGTAGGATGGTTTGGGCCTGTAGGATGGTTTGGGCCTGAAGGATAGTTTGGGCCTGTAGGATGGTTTGGGCCTGTAGGATGGTTTGGGCCTGTAGGATGGTTTGGGCCTGTAGGATGGTTTGGGCCTGTAGGATGGTTTGGGCCTGTAGGATGGTTTGGGCCTGTAGGATGGTTTGGGCCTGTAGGATAGATTGGGCCTGTAGGATGGTTTGGGCCTGTAGGATGGTTTGGGCCTGTAGGATAGTTTGGGTCTGTAGGATAGTTTGGGCCTGTAGGATGGTTTGGGCCTGTAGGATAGTTTGGGTCTGTAGGATAGTTTGGGCCTGTAGGATGGTTTGGGCCTGTAGGATGGTTTGGGCCTGCAGGGGTTAATAATACAGGGCAGCAGTTTGTTGTCTGGTTGCCACATACAGTCAGTAGTTATTATCATCACCTCCCGTGTAATATCAGAATCTCCGTAATCACCGCAGATAAGAGCCGGGAGGATTCCAGAGATACAATGTACAATATGGAGCTCAAAGAGCACGGAAGGAAGTGACTGATTATCAGCATCCTAGGAAGGAGGCTATATAATATATATACTGTACTGATAATATATACAGCTACACAGTATAATATATACTGTACTGATAGTATATACAGCTACATAGTATAATATATACTGTACTGATAGTATATACAGCTACATAGTATAATATATACTGTACTGATAATATATACAGCTACATAGTATAATATATACTGTATACATAGTATATACAGCTACACAGTATAATATATATACTGTACTGATAATATATACAGCTACACAGTATATTATATACTGTATACATAGTATATACAGCTACATAGTATAATATATACTGTACTGATAATATATACAGCTATATATTATAATATATACTGTACTGATAGTATATACAGCTACATATTATAATATATACTGTACTGATAGTATATACAGCTACATATTATAATATATACTGTACTGATAATATATACAGCTACATATTATAATATATACTGTACTGATAGTATATACAGCTACATATTATAATATATACTGTACTGATAATATATACAGCTACACAGTATAATATATATACTGTACTGATAATATATACAGCTACATAGTATAATATATACTGTACTGATAATATATACAGCTACACAGTATAATATATACTGTACTGATAGTATATACAGCTACATATTATAATATATACTGTACTGATAATATATACAGCTACATAGTATAATATATACTGTACTGATAATATATACAGCTACATATTATAATATATACTGTATACATAGTATATACAGCTACACAGTATAATATATATACTGTACTGATAATATATACAGCTACACAGTATAATATATATACTGTACTGATAGTATATACAGCTACATAGTATAATATATACTGTACTGATAATATATACAGCTACACAGTATAATATATATACTGTACTGATAGTATATACAGCTACATAGTATAATATATACTGTACTGATAGTATATACAGCTACATAGTATAATATATACTGTACTGATAATATATACAGCTACATAGTATAATATATACTGTACTGATAGTATATACAGCTACACAGTATAATATATACTGTACTGATAATATATACAGCTACATATTATAATATATACTGTACTGATAATATATACAGCTACATATTATAATATATACTGTACTGATAATATATACAGCTACACAGTATAATATATACTGTATACATAGTATATACAGCTACACAGTATAATATATATACTGTACTGATAATATATACAGCTACATAGTATAATATATACTGTACTGATAATATATACAGGTACATAGTATAATATATACTGTACTGATAATATATACAGCTACATAGTATAATATATACTGTACTGATAATATATACAGCTACATATTATAATATATACTGTACTGATAGCAAAATTGAACACGAGGACGGCACTCCAGTAGTATATAGTGAAGATTTATTCACCCAATCACAAACAGCGACGTTTCGACTCTAACATGAGTCTTTCTCAATATAATATTTATAATATATATACTGTACTGATAATATATACAGCTACATATTATAATATATACTGTACTGATAGTATATACAGCTACATAGTATAATATATACTGTACTGATACTATATACAGCTACACAGTGTAATATAAACCGTATAGATAGTATATACAGCTACACAGTATAATATATACCATATAGATAGTATATGCAGCTACACAGCATTATACATAACTTATAGATAGTATATACAGCTACACAGTGTAATATATACCATATAGATAATATATACAGCTACACAGCATAATACATAACGTATAGATAGTATATACAGCTACGGTATAATATATACCGTACTGATAATATATACAGCTCCCGGTTAGTAGGACCCCCCACCCACAGATAGGGGAGAGGTCCCAAGGTTGTGGTGTATATACTGTGCAGGTGGTCAGAGCGGTGTAGTGTCCCTCCCGGATAGTAGGACCCCCCACCCACAGATAGGGGAGAGGTCCCAAGGTTGTGGTGTATATACTGTGCAGGTGGTCAGAGCGGTGTAGTGTCCCTCCCGGATAGTAGGACCCCCCACCCACAGATAGGGGAGAGGTCCCAAGGTTGTGGTGTATATACTGTGCAGGTGGTCAGAGCGGTGTAGTGACCCTCCCGGATAGTAGGACCCCCCACCCACAGATAGGAGAGAGGTCCCAAGGTTGTGGTGTATATACTGTGCAGGTGGTCAGAGCGGTGTAGTGTCCCTCCCGGATAGTAGGACCTCCCACCCACAGATAGGGGAGAGGTCCCAAGGTTGTGGTGTATATACTGTGCAGGTGGTCAGAGCGATGTAGTGTCCCTCCCGGATAGTAGGACCCCCCACCCACAGATAGGGGAGAGGTCCCAAGGTTGTGGTGTATATACTGTGCAGGTGGTCAGAGCGGTGTAGTGTCCCTCCCGGATAGTAGGACCCCCCACCCACAGATAGGGGAGAGGTCCCAAGGTTGTGGTGTATATACTGTGCAGGTGGTCAGAGCGGTGTAGTGTCCCTCCCGGATAGTAGGACCCCCCACCCACAGATAGGGGAGAGGTCCCAAGGTTGTGGTGTGTGCTGTGCAGGTGGTCAGAGCGGTGTAGTGTCCCTCCCGGATAGTAGGACCCCCACCCACAGATAGGGGAGAGGTCCCAAGGTTGTGGTGTATATACTGTGCAGGTGGTCAGAGTGGTGTAGTGACCCTCCCGGATAGTAGGACCCCCCACCCACAGATAGGGGAGAGGTCCCAAGGTTGTGGTGTATATACTGTGCAGGTGGTCAGAGCGGTGTAGTGTCCCTCCCGGATAGTAGGACCCCCCACCCACAGATAGGGGAGAGGTCCCAAGGTTGCGGTGTATATACTGTGCAGGTGGTCAGAGCGGTGTAGTGTCCCTCCCGGATAGTAGGACCCCCCACCCACAGATAGGGGAGAGGTCCCAAGGTTGTGGTGTATATACTGTGCAGGTGGTCAGAGCGGTGTAGTGTCCCTCCCGGATAGTAGGACCCCCCACCCACAGATAGGAGAGAGGTCCCAAGGTTGTGGTGTATATACTGTGCAGGTGGTCAGAGCGGTGTAGTGTCCCTCCCGGATAGTAGGACCCCCCACCCACAGATAGGGGAGAGGTCCCAAGGTTGTGGTGTATATACTGTGCAGGTGGTCAGAGCGGTGTAGTGTCCCTCCCGGATAGTAGGACCCCCCACCCACAGATAGGAGAGAGGTCCCAAGGTTGCGGTGTATATACTGTGCAGGTGGTCAGAGCGGTGTAGTGTCCCTCCCGGATAGTAGGACCCCCCCACCCACAGATAGGGGAGAGGTCCCAAGGTTGTGGTGTATATACTGTGCAGGTGGTCAGAGCGGTGTAGTGTCCCTCCCGGATAGTAGGACCCCCCCACCCACAGATAGGGGAGAGATCCCAAGGTTGTGGTGTGTGCTGTGCAGGTGGTCAGAGCGGTGTAGTGTCCCTCCCGGATAGTAGGACCCCCCACCCACAGATAGGGGAGATGTCCCAAGGGTGTGGTGTATATACTGTGCAGGTGGTCAGAGCGGTGTAGTGACCCTCCCGGATAGTAGGACCCCCCACCCACAGATAGGGGAGAGGTCCCAAGGTTGTGGTGTATATACTGTGCAGGTGGTCAGAGCGGTGTAGTGTCCCTCCCGGATAGTAGGACCTCCCACCCACAGATAGGGGAGAGGTCCCAAGGTTGTGGTGTATATACTGTGCAGGTGGTCAGAGCGGTGTAGTGTCCCTCCCGGATAGTAGGACCTCCCACCCACAGATAGGGGAGAGGTCCCAAGGTTGCGGTGTATATACTGTGCAGGTGGTCAGAGTGGTGTAGTGTCCCTCCCGGATAGTAGGACCCCCCACCCACAGATAGGGGTGAGGTCCCAAGGTTGCGGTGTATATACTGTGCAGGTGGTCAGAGCGGTGTAGTGTCCCTCCCGGATAGTAGGACCCCCCACCCACAGATAGGGGAGAGGTCCCAAGGTTGTGGTGTATATACTGTGCAGGTGGTCAGAGCGGTGTAGTGTCCCTCCCGGATAGTAGGACCCCCCACCCACAGATAGGGGAGAGGCCCCAAGGTTGTGGTGTATATACTGTGCAGGTGGTCAGAGCGGTGTAGTGTCCCTCCCGGATAGTAGGACCCCCCACCCACAGATAGGAGAGGTCCCAAGGTTGTGGTGTATATACTGTGCAGGTGGTCAGAGCGGTGTAGTGTCCCTCCCGGATAGTAGGACCCCCCACCCACAGATAGGGGAGAGGTCCCAAGGGTGCGGTGTATATACTGTGCAGGTGGTCAGAGCGATGTAGTGTCCTTCCCGGATAGTAGGACCCCCCACCCACAGATAGTAGAGAGGTCCCAAGGTTGTGGTGTGTGCTGTGCAGGTGGTCAGAGCGGTGTAGTGACCCTCCCGGATAGTAGGACCTCCCACCCACAGATAGGGGAGAGGTCCCAAGGGTGCGGTGTATATACTGTGCAGGTGGTCAGAGCGGTGTAGTGTCCCTCCCGGATAGTAGGACCCCCCACCCACAGATAGGGGAGAGGTCCCAAGGTTGTGGTGTATATACTGTGCAGGTGGTCAGAGCGGTGTAGTGTCCCTCCCGGATAGTAGGACCCCCCACCCACAGATAGGGGAGAGGTCCCAAGGTTGTGGTGTATATACTGTGCAGGTGGTCAGAGCGGTGTAGTGACCCTCCCGGATAGTAGGACCCCCCACCCACAGATAGGGGAGAGGTCCCAAGGTTGCGGTGTATATACTGTGCAGGTGGTCAGAGCGGTGTAGTGTCCCTCCCGGATAGTAGGACCCCCCACCCACAGATAGGGGGAGAGGTCCCAAGGTTGTGGTGTATATACTGTGCAGGTGGTCAGAGCGGTGTAGTGTCCCTCCCGGATAGTAGGACCCCCACCCACAGATAGGGGAGAGGTCCCAAGGTTGTGGTGTATATACTGTGCAGGTGGTCAGAGCGGTGTAGTGTCCCTCCCGGATAGTAGGACCCCCCACCCACAGATAGGGGAGAGGTCCCAAGGTTGTGGTGTATATACTGTGCAGGTGGTCAGAGCGGTGTAGTGACCCTCCCGGATAGTAGGACCCCCCACCCACAGATAGGGGAGAGGTCCCAAGGTTGTGGTGTATATACTGTGCAGGTGGTCAGAGCGGTGTAGTGTCCCTCCCGGATAGTAGGACCCCCCACCCACAGATAGGGGAGAGGTCCCAAGGGTGTGGTGTATATACTGTGCAGGTGGTCAGAGCGGTGTAGTGTCCCTCCCGGATAGTAGGACCCCCCACCCACAGATAGGGGAGAGGTCCCAAGGTTGCGGTGTATATACTGTGCAGGTGGTCAGAGCGATGTAGTGTCCCTCCCGGATAGTAGGACCCCCCACCCACAGATAGGGGAGAGGTCCCAAGGTTGTGGTGTATATACTGTGCAGGTGGTCAGAGCGATGTGTGTCCCTCCCGGATAGTAGGACCCCACACCCACAAATAGGGGAGATGTCCCAAGGTTGTGGTGTATATACTGTGCAGGTGGTCAGAGCGGTGTAGTGTCCCTCCCGGATAGTAGGACCTCCCACCCACAGATAGGGGAGAGGTCCCAAGGTTGTGGTGTATATACTGTGCAGGTGGTCAGAGCGGTGTAGTGTCCCTCCCGGATAGTAGGACCCCCCACCCACAGATAGGGGAGAGGTTCCAAGGGTGCGGTGTATATACTGTGCAGGTGGTCAGAGCGGTGTAGTGTCCCTCCCGGATAGTAGGACCCCCCACCCACAGATAGGGGAGAGGTCCCAAGGTTGTGGTGTATATACTGTGCAGGTGGTCAGAGCGGTGTAGTGACCCTCCCGGATAGTAGGACCCCCCACCCACAGATAGGGGAGAGGTCCCAAGGTTGTGGTGTATATACTGTGCAGGTGGTCAGAGCGGTGTAGTGACCCTCCCGGATAGTAGGACCCCCCACCCACAGATAGGGGAGAGGTCCCAAGGTTGTGGTGTATATACTGTGCAGGTGGTCAGAGCGGTGTAGTGTCCCTCCCGGATAGTAGGACCCCCCACCCACAGATAGGGGAGAGGTCCCAAGGTTGTGGTGTATATACTGTGCAGGTGGTCAGAGCGGTGTAGTGTCCCTCCCGGATAGTAGGACCCCCCACCCACAGATAGGGGAGAGGTCCCAAGGGTGCGGTGTATATACTGTGCAGGTGGTCAGAGCGGTGTAGTGTCCCTCCCGGATAGTAGGACCCCCCACCCACAGATAGGGGAGAGGTCCCAAGGTTGTGGTGTATATACTGTGCAGGTGGTCAGAGCGGTGTAGTGTACCTCCCGGATAGTAGGACCCCCCACCCACAGATAGGGGAGAGGTCCCAAGGTTGCGGTGTATATACTGTGCAGGTGGTCAGAGTGGTGTAGTGTCCCTCCCGGATAGTAGGACCCCCCACCCACAGATAGGGGAGAGGTCCCAAGGTTGCGGTGTATATACTGTGCAGGTGGAGGTGAATAATCACAGACTCGGGGGATAACGGTGACTTGGTTACTACTTATTAATGTGCAGCAGGTAACACAACGAATCTTCAGGTACTGATACAGGGCCAATAATTACACGGCCATAGAACCACCAGATCTGTGGGATAAGTGCTGAGTGGGATGTAGTGGAGGTGATAAGGTTGTACTGAGGTAGTAGAGAGGAGGGGGCTGTGAGGGTCTCACTAGTAATGTGCTCTGCCGGGAGGTTGGAGTGCATAGAAGAATACTTGTATAAGAAGAAAACAACCTGTGCTCGTGTATTGTCCTTTCCTATAGTCTTCACACCACCTCATGCCCACTAGCTTTGGCTGAACCGTACTAATGGGTGACACAGGCCCCAGACCCTGTTACCTGGAATGAGCAGAGTGATGAGGGTTTCCTGCTGACACTCAGGGGTGATTCTAGCCTCTCTGCTGCCCGAGGCGAACTATAGAATGACGCCCCCCCCCCCCCGTCAATCCGCCCACATTATAATCCACTACTGCCCCCCCCCCCCCCCCACTGCTGTCCCCAATAAACATAATGTTTGGTCCCTTTCTGCACAGAGGATGTCAGGAGAGGAGGGGGCTAATCCTATAGGAGAGGTCCCAGCAGCACAGAGGATGTCAGGAGAGGAGGGGGCTAATCCTATAGGAGAGGTCCCAGCAGCACAGAGGATGTCAGGAGATGAGGGTGCTAATCCTATAGGAGAGGTCCCAGCAGCACAGAGGATGTCAGGAGAGGAGGGTGCTAATCCTATAGGAGAAGTCCCAGCAGCACAGAGGATGTCAGGAGAGGAGGGTGCTGATCTTTTAGGACAGGTCACAGCAGCACAGAGAATGTCAGGAGAGGAGGGTGCTGATCTTTTAGGAGATGGTCCCCCTCCTCCCCCCTTATAGATGGTCCCCCTCTTCCCCCCCTTATAGATGGTCCCCCCCCCCTTATAGATGGTCCCCCTCTCCCCCCCCCTTATAGATAGTCCCCCTCTCCCCCCTCCCTTATAGATGGTCCCCCTCTCCCCCCTCCCTTATAGATGGTCCCCCTCTCCCCCCTCCCTTATAGATGGTCCCCCTCTTTCCCCTCCCTTATAGATGGTCCCCCTCCCCCCTCTTTCCCCCTTATAGATGGTCCCCCTCTCCCCTCTTTCCCCCTTATAGATGGTCCCCCTCTTACCCCTCCCTTATAGATGGTCCCCCTCTTCCCCCCCCCTTATAGATGGTCCCCCTCTTCCCTCTCTCCCCCCCCCTTATAGATGGTCCCCCTCTCCCCCCCCCTTATAGATGGTCCCCCTCTTCCCCCCCCCTTATAGATGGTCCCCTCTCCCTTATAGATGGTCCCCCTCTCCCCCTCCCTTATAGATGGTCCCCTCTCCCTTAAAGATGGTCCCCCTCCCCCCCTTATACATGGTCCCCCTCTCCCCCCTCCCTTATAGATGCCCCCTTATAGATGGTCCCCCTCTTCCCCCCCCCCTTATAGATGGTCCCCCTCTTCCCCCCCCCTTATAGACAGTCCCCCTCCCGCCCCTCCCTTATAGATGGTCCCCCCCTTATAGATGGTCCCCCTCTTTCCCCCCTCCCTTATAGATGGCCCCCCCTTATAGATGGTCCCCCTCTTTCCCCCCTCCCTTATAGATGGTCCCCTTCCCCCCCCTATAGATGGTCCCCCTCTCCCCCCCCCCTTATAGACAGTCCCCCTCCCGCCCCTCCCTTATAGATGGCCCCCCTCTTTCCCCCCCCTTATAGATGGTCCCCCCCTTATAGATGGTCCCCCTCTTTCCCCCCTCCCTTATAGATGGTCCCCTTCCCCCCCCTATAGATGGTCCCCCTCTTCCCTCTCCCCCTCCCTTATAGATGGTCCCCCCTTATAGATCGTCCCCCTCTTCCCCCCCTCCCTTATAGATGGTCCCCCTCTTTCCCCCCTCCCTTATAGATGGTCCCCCTCTTTCCCCCCTCCCTTATAGATCGTCCCCCTCTTTCCCCCCTCCCTTATAGATGGTCCCCCTCTCCCCCCCCCCCCCCCTGCACAGCAGATAAAACAAAAACAAAAAACAGCACACAACTCACCTGCCCTCCGTTCCCCCGTCGAGCCTCTCTGGTCTGGTCCCGGCTGATGTGCGGCTGCCCGGGGTGTCCCGTCCTGTCCCCGGCAGCGCGCGCATCACAGAGCTCCCCGTGTGCCTGTGGCTGTGACTTCCGGCGCACGGGGAGCTCTCTGATGCGCGCGCTGCCGGGGACAGGACGGGACACCTCCGGCAGCCGCACATCAGCCGGGGGACTAAGGCTGCATTCCCACGTTCCGTGATCCTGACGGATCACGGACGTGGAATGCATTTACCGGAGTCCCCCCGCGCCCGGACAGCATCTGTAATGAGATGCTGTGAGCGGGGGAGACTGTATTCATAAGCGCCGCGCTGTAGTAACAGCACCGCGCGGCTGATTTATTACAGCGCGGCGCTTATGAATACAGTCTCCCCCGCTCACAGCATCTCATTACAGATGCTGTCCGGGCGCAGGGGGACTCCGGTACATGGTACAATCAGTGGCGGATTATAATGTGGGCGGCCGCCCGAACCGCTCATATTATAGTCTGCCACTGAATGCCGCAGGGCCGTTTTAATACATTGGTGGGCCCAGTGCACAGCCCTCAAGAGTGGGCCCCCCCTTCCCTTTCGGCACATTGTATAATGTACTGAATTTGCCCCCACACTGTATCAAGAGCCCCAATACATACAGTAATTACCTTATAACACTATTTCCACCATACAGTGATTATATATTACATAAAAACTGCACTAAACAAAACAGAAAGATATCACCAATGATACCATTACATAAAACCGCCACATCATGACCCCTAACACTACAATCCTATAACAGAGTGCAGTTACATCCAGTGACTCACCGGGGGCGTCTTCTCCGATCAGAGTCTGTCACCTTTTCTTTTTCTCTCCATCCAGCGTGGGCCACCTTGAAGTCTTCTCCTGGCTGTGAATCTTCTCTCCAGAATCTGCCAGACAAATATTTTAGGCTCCAACACATACAGTAGTTAGGTCCCTTGTACCTCTATACAGTAGTTACACCCCTCTGTACCCCTACATAGTTACACCCCTCTGTGCCTCCATAGTTTTAAGGTGTCCCTGTAGTATATAGCCCCTCATGTGCTCCTCCAGTTATATACAGCCCTCCTGTGCGCTCCCCCATTAGTATATAGCCCCCCTGTGCACTCTCCCCAGTAGTATATAGCCCCCCCTGTGCTCTCCCACAATAGTATATAGCTCCCCTGTGCTCCCCCATAGTATATAGCCCCCTGTGCTCCCCCATAGTATATAGCCCCCTGTGCTCCCCCATAGTATATAGCCCCCTGTGCTCCCCCATAGTATATAGCTCCCCTGTGCTCCCCAGTAGTATATAGCCCCCTGTGCTCCCCAGTAGTATATAGCTCCCCTGTGCTCCCCAGTAATATATAGCTCCCCTGTGCTCCCCCATAGTATATAGCTTCCCTGTGCTCCCCATAGTATATAGACCCCTGTGCTCCCCAGTAGTATATAGTCCCCTGTGCTCCCCCATAGTATATAGCTCCCCTGTGCTCCCCCATAGTATATAGCCCCCTGTGCTCCCCCATAGTATATAGCCCCCTGTGCTCCCCAGTAGTATATAGCCCCCTGTGCTCCCCAGTAGTATATAGCTCCCCTGTGCTCCCCAGTAGTATATAGCTCCCCTGTGCTCCCCCATAGTATATAGCTTCCCTGTGCTCCCCATAGTATATAGACCCCTGTGCTCCCCAGTAGTATATAGTCCCCTGTGCTCCCAAGTAGTATATAGCTCCCCTGTGCTCCCCCATAGTATATAGCTCCCCTGTGCTCCCCATAGTATATAGACCCCCTGTGCTCCCCATAGTATATAGACCCCTGTGCTCCCCAGTAGTATATAGTCCCCTGTGCTCCCCCATAGTATATAGCTCCCCTGTGCTCCCCAATAGTATATAGCCCCCTGTCCTCCCCCATAGTATATAGCCCCCTGTGCTCCCCCATAGTATATAGCTCCCCTGTGCTCCCCCATAGTATATAGCCCCCTGTCCTCCCAATAGTATATAGCCCCCTGTGCTCCCCCATAGTATATAGCTCCCCTGTGCTCCCCCATAGTATATAGCCCCCTGTCCTCCCCCATAGTATATAGCCCCCTGTCCTCCCCCATAGTATATAGCTCCCTGTGCTCCCCCATAGTATATAGCCCCCTGTTCTCCCCCATAGTATATAGCCCCCTGTGCTCCCCCATAGTATATAGCTTCCCTGTGCTCCCCATAGTATATAGACCCCTGTGCTCCCCAGTAGTATATAGCCCCCTGTGCTCCCCAGTAGTATATAGCTCCCCTGTGCTCCCCAGTAGTATATAGCTCCCCTGTGCTCCCCCATAGTATATAGCTTCCCTGTGCTCCCCAGTAGTATATAGCCCCCTGTGCTCCCCAGTACTATATAGCCCCCTGTGCTCCCCCATAGTATATAGCTTCCCTGTGCTCCCCATAGTATATAGACCCCTGTGCTCCCCAGTAGTATATAGCCCCCTGTGCTCCCCAGTACTATATAGCCCCCTGTGCTCCCCCATAGTATATAGCTTCCCTGTGCTCCCCATAGTATATAGACCCCTGTGCTCCCCAGTAGTATATAGTCCCCTATGCTCCCCCATAGTATATAGCCCCCTGTGCTCCCCAATAGTATATAGCCCCCGTTCTCCCCCATAGTATATAGCCCCCGTTCTCCCCCATAGTATATAGCCCCCTCTGCCCCCCATAGTATATAGCCCCCTGTGCTCCCCAATAGTATATAGCTCCTCCTCCCATATAACATTGAAAAAAACAAACACTGTTACTCACCTGGGTCCACGCGTTCCTCTTCTCTTCCCTCCTGTGGCCGCACTTCCTGCAGTCACAAGAGGCTGCACTCCCCTTACCCTCGCGCCGACGCTCCAGTGACGTCGGCCGCTAGAGGGAGAGCGCGGCCTCTTGTGACCGCAGGAAGTGCGGCCACAAGAGTGACTGACAGGGAGGGAGCCAATGGCTCTCTCTCTGTCAGTGTCGCTGCTGCTGCAGCGCTGACGCGCCGCAGCAGCAGCGGGCGGGCGGGGGCAGCGGCGGACGGGGGGGCCCTGCAGGGGGCGCCATGGAGGGGTAAGTAGATTACCCATCCATGGCGCTCCCCCCTGACAGGCTGGTGGCCGGAGCCCTGTGCGACCGCATTGGTCGCACATAGCAACGGCCGGCCTGCTCGGGGGGGCCCCTTTAACCAGTGGGCCCGGTGCACGTGCACCATGTGCCCTCTGGTTAAAGCGGCCCTGGAATGCCGCCCCCATGAAGACAGCTGGTGGCGCCGCCTGAGGCAGACGACTCAGGTCGCCTCATGATTGCGGCGCCCCTGCTGACACTCGCCCTGCGAGATGGAGTTCATAGACTTTCCAGTAACTTTGCTCTATCCGGACCAGTTCCTGGCTCTTTGGCTCTTTAATGGATACTGTCCTGCACTGTGGTTACTCCTAGTCCTCGGTGTGGGTTGAGATGATATGTTGGCTAGTCCTCTCTTGAAGGGTATAGCACTGCATTATGCGGGGTTTGGGTACTTCAGGAAAGAAGTTCGTAAGAGGTGACTGTCCTGCGCCCTACCAATGCTGGGTACTGACTAAGATTGCGACTTGCTATGGGGGTACCTGGTAGAGGGCCAGGGCCCAGGCAAAACCACTGTGGAGAGCTATCTAAGCTGCGTCCTTTCTACACAGAATCTCAATTAGGACTCTTCCCTCACCCAAGGGACTAACTTCCTATCCAGCGTGTAAGGTGCACTGTGGTTGGATGGGAAGAGTGCAAAAGAAGAGTAGAAAGGGAAGGGGTGATAGGATAGAAGAAAGAAGAGATCCTACTGGTCTACAGAGTCTGGTACATATAAACACAATAACCCTTTGAGACACTTCAGCTGTGCAGCTTCCACACTTCAGTTATACAATAGAGCGACATCTAGTGGTCATCTTTAGTAACACTTCAGCTGCAGTAAGACTACAACAAGTACAGACTTTTACAAAGGGTGTGGATAGTAGGAACACCGCTAGTGGGACACCACATATACAGCTACACAGTATAATATACACCGTATAGAAAGATGACTGAAAGCCAAGGTCATTGCCCCCCGGCATGAGCCACTAGAATATCAGGAGAGCCATCTAACCTGGAGTGATATTACAACTTCCGGCAGTAACCTGCTCCACAGCATCCCCCCAACTGCTATCCACCAAACTATGGCCTCATTCCTCGAAATCCCACCCAGACTTCCAGTCTCCTGGCTCTCCTGCTATTGAAGGGGTGACCCATGATACCAAGAAGTGTCCCATGATCTCAAGGAGTGTCCCATGATACCAAGAAGTGTCCCATGATCCCAAGGAGCATCCCATGATCCCAAGCAGTGTCCCATGATCCCAAGCAGTGTCCCATGATCCCAAGGGGTGTCCTATGATCCCAAGCAGTGTCCCATGATCCCAAGGAGTTTCTTATGATCCCAAACAGTGTCCTATGATCCCAAGGAGCGTCCCATGATCTCAAGGAGTGTCCCATGATCCCAAGGAGTGTCCCATGATCCCAAGGAGTGTCCCATGATCCCAAACAGTGTCCTATGATCCCAAGCAGTGTCCCATGATCCCAAGGAGTTTCTTATGATCCCAAACAGTGTCCTATGATCCCAAGGAGCGTCCCATGATCTCAAGGAGCGTCCCATGATCCCAAGCAGTGTCCCATGATCCCAAGGAGTGTCCCATGATCCCAAGGAGTGTCCCATGATCCCAAGGAGTGTCCCATGATCCCAAGGGGTGTCCCATGATCCCAAACAGTGTCCTATGATCCCAAGGGGTGTCCCATGATCCCAAGGAGTGTTTTTTATGATCCCAAGGAGTGTCCCATGATCCCAAGGAGTGTCCCATGATCCCAAGGAGTGTCCCATGATCCCAAGCAGTGTCCCATGATCCCAAGGAGTGTCCCATGATCCCAAGGAGTGTCCCATGATCCCAAGGAGCATCCCATGATCCCAAGCAGTGTCCCATGATCCCAAGGAGCATCCCTTGATCCCAAGGAGTGTCCCATGATCCCAAGGAGTGTCCCATGATCTCAAGGGGTGTCCCATGATCCCAAGGAGTTTCTTATGATCCCAAACAGTGTCCTATGATCCCAAGGAGCGTCCCATGATCCAAACCAGGCCCATACCATCAGCTACAAGAAGCATAGAAAAAAACAGTCAACAGTACAAGTTCAAGAAATAAGAAGCCGGGACAGAAGGAAAGGAAGGAAAGAAGCACCCTTCAGTCCCACAAGGAAGGAGGCCTCCTGTACAATGGCTACCTCCCAGACTCCCACCTCCTAGGGGCTTCACCAATCCTCTGGCATCAGTAACTGCCCCAATACGAAATCAATGGGAATTAAAGAGGTACTCCGGGCTGGGTTATCTTTATTGTATGGCCACTTACCTCCCTGGTTCCAGCGCCGGGTCCCAGATCGCGCCGCCCTGTTCGTAGCGGAGTCCCGCCTCGGCCGCTGAATGGCTGCGCTGCCTTGAGACGTCACGTCAGGTGGATGGACAGTCTCCTGCTATCGGGAGGTCTAACCAAAGAACCATAACCCGTAAGGGCCTGCTTAGCCAAAAGATGCTTGGTCCAAGGCCAGTCCCATCATCCAACACTGCACCCTGATTCACAAACCCCTTCCATGAAGGAGGAGTCCCTAAACCAAACAACATAGCAGCCAAGATGTCAAGGAGGCCAGGGCGTGCCATACTGCTCCGCATCCGGTGCCAACCGGAGAAACCTGTCCCCCAGAGTCAGAGAAAGGGAGTCAGAAACTGCATGATCAGCCCATGACACAGCAACCGCGGCAAGAGAAGAAGCCCTCCAGGGGTCAATGGTGGTCACCACTATCAGGTGGTCACAATGGAAGCTGCTGTTCTGTTCCTCTATTTGGACCAGCCTGGTATATACATATATCTATATACTGTACATATATCTATATACTGTACATATATCTATATACTGTACATATATCTATCCTAAGATGACAAGAAGGGAAATACTAATAGGGCTGACTAGATGGGATGGGGGCTTTATCTGCTGACAATCTCCTATGATTCTGTGCTAGCCTCGGCCAATGTTTCTAGATGTTACTAGTCGTGACGCCAGTGCTTGTCCAGCATACAGGTGAAATATCGGTACCTGCTTGTATACGGCCGGCTTGTATTCCCCAAAATGATCAGTAGCCCTCCGGGTTCGCTGCGGGTCCCCTGGGCTCTTGTCACCCTGGGGGAATAACCTGAGGTGTGCGGTGGTGTGTGTATAGGTGCAGACAGAGATAGACAGAGTCTGTAGAAAAATAGAACAACTTTACTCTAAGGCTTTTGTAAGAGAACAGCGCACGTTTCTAAGTGCTTGAGTGCTTGAGTGCTAAGTGCTTGAGGTAGGTGCTTGGAGAGAGTAGAAGTAGTAGTAGTGCTTTGTAGAAGGTAGAGAGGAGGAGAGGAGTTTGCCAGAGGAGCCCTATGCCCCATGTAGCCCTTGTACTCTGCCGGAACTATACTGAAGATATCTTTGTGGTGAAGTGACACTGTCAGGATCGGGGAGGCAGGGCCGTTTCTAGAGGCGGGCGGGCCGGGCGACCGCACGGGGCACCGACAGCTAGGGGGCGCTGGTGGCTCCACTGAGCTGCGCGCACCCCCGGCCGCCCGCCCGCTCACCTCATCACCAAGCTCTGTGACCCCCTGCCCCTGTGCCCCATCACAGGGCAAGACTGGTGGGGGAGCACAGGGGGGCTTATTACTATGGGTGGGGGAGCACAGGGGGGTTACTACTATGGGGGGGAGCACGGGGGGGCTTATTACTATGGGTGGGGGAGCACAGGGGGCTTACTACTATGGGTGAGGGAGCACAGGGGGGTTACTACTATGGGGGGGAGCACGGGGGGCTTATTACTATGGGTGGGGGAGCACAGGGGGTGTTACTACTATGGGGAGCATAGGGGGGACTTATTACTATGGGTGGGGGAGCACAGGGGGGTTACTACTATGGGGGGGAGCACGGGGGGCTTATTACTATGGGTGAGGGAGCACAGGGGGGCTTATTACTATGGGTGGGGGAGCACAGGGGGCTTACTACTATGGGTGAGGGAGCACAGGGGGGTTACTACTATGGGGGGGAGCACGGGGGGCTTATTACTATGGATGGGGGAGGACAGGGGGGGTTACTACTATGGGGAGCATAGGGGGGGCTTATTACTATGGGTGGGGGAGCACAGGGGGGCTTATTACTATGGGTGGGGGAGCACAGGGGGGCTTATTACTATGGGTGGGGGAGCACAGTGGGGCTTACTACTATGGGTGGGGGAGCACAGGGGGCTTATTACTATGGGTGGGGGAGCACAGGGGGGGTTACTACTATGGGTGGGGGAGCACAGGGGGGCTTATTACTATGAGTGGGGGAGCACGGGGGGTTTATTACTATGGGTGGGGGAGCACAGGGGGCTTATTACTATGGTTGGGGGAGCACAGGGGGGCTTATTACTATGGGTGGGGGAGCACAGGGGGGCTTATTACTATGGGTGGGGGAGCACAGGGGGCTTATTACTATGGTTGGGGGAGCACAGGGGGGCTTATTACTATGGTTGGGGGAGCACAGGGGGGCTTATTACTATGGGTGGGGGAGCACAGGGGGGCTTATTACTATGAGTGGGGGAGCACAGGGGGGCTTACTAATATGGGTGGGGAGCACAGGGGGGCTTATTACTATGGGTGGGGGAGCACAGGGGGGGCTTATTACTATGGGGAAGAGCACAGGGGGGATTATTACTATGGGGGAAGGGCACGGGGGGTATTACTATAGGGACTGCACAGGTGGGTTTATTACTATATGTGAACAAACAATGGGGGATTATTACTATGGGGGGAGCACAGGGGGGATTAATACTATGGGGGGGGCAAAGAGGGATTATTACTATATGGAGGCACAGCAGGGGATCCTACATACAGGGGGCAACTCACATACCTACTTACTTTACTGCACAAGACAAAAAAGAAGTGGAAGTTGTAAAAGTGCGGAACCTAAGATGTTTGTCTGGCAGGTTCACAAGAGATGAATTGTTGCTGCAAGAAATCATCATGGTGGACTGGGCCAGATGGAGAGGAAAAGGGAAAGTGATGCCTCAGATCAAAGAAGACATCGCCTGTGAGTCACTGAACTGCTTTTTTTTTTTTTAGCAGGATTCGCCCTGTAGTCAAAATTACCTAGAAACGGTCCTGCGGGGAGGTAGGGATGTGGTGTCCCACTGCGGGTGTTCCTATCCTTTACACCCCTCGTTAAAGTCTGTATTTGTTTGTGGTCTCCTCACAGCTGTAGCATTATCTTTATCAGCACCGAAGCCTCTGAGAAACACCACTTGAGCCTGTCAAATGGCAAGTTAGCGTCAGGGGTCCAATTTACCTGGGAGGAGGGTATGAACCTTAATAGCCAGTGTTGTGAGACTGGCTCAGCTTTCTTTTATGAGGATCAAGAGCCCGGTCCGGATCCCCATTGAACCAGCGCTCTGACCCTCAAAGTTCTGGACAGAGGAATAAGTCAATCAAAAGACTTGCTCAGCTGCAGCAATCAAGTCTAGTAGAGCTCAGTGTAACTCCTGCATTGCCGGAAGCTGAGAAGCAATCAGGTGTGTCACACAAAAGCAAAAAACCAGGCCCAGTTCACACCAGTCTACTGCACATTCCTGACACCTAGTGACCCAGTCCATAGTAATCCAATGCCCCTGGTGCCCGCTGAGCTCCCCTCCCCCAGTCCCTTCAGCTTCTCTGCACACTTACATCCTGTGTATTGTGGACATAGCATTGCGGTGTAATAACCCTCATATTACGGTATAATAACCCTCATACTTCCGTCATTACCTTTCCCCATCTGATGAAATTCGGTCACAGCGTTTGGCCAGATGCAAATTCTGGGTCAGTAGGAGCTGCCAGCTGGGCGGCTGCCATCACCCCCAGAAGTCGGCTCTATTGTTTGATTATAACTTAATAGCTTATAATGATTATTAGAGTCCAGTACGGGGGGTGTGGGGCGCAGTCCAGAGCCGAGGACAGGGAAGTATCAGCGCAATGTTCTATCATGGCTCAGGTCTCTCCTGTAAGGACGTGTTCACACCGAGCAGCACATTAGGATGATGGTATATGGTGGCAGGATGGTGTGCCAACATATACTCTAGCCGACCAGCTGGGTGAGAGGGCAGGATAATAGGGACTATGCTCATACACAAGCATCTAATGTGTGTCCGCCTGCTCAGGTCCTTCTACTACAGTGATGCAGCGTCCAGTCCCCAAAACTAGTGTCCAGTGATGCAGCGTCCAGTCCCTAGTGTCCAGTGATGCAGCGTCCAGTCCCTAGTGACCAGTGATGCAGCGTCCAGTCCCTAGTGACCAGTGATGCAGCGTCCAGTCCCTAGTGACCAGTGATGCAGCGTCCAGTCCCTAGTGACCAGTGTTGCAGCGTCCAGTCCCTAGTGACCAGTGATGCAGCGTCCAGTCCCTAGTGACCAGTGATGCAGCGTCCAGTCCCTAGTGACCAGTGATGCAGCGTCCAGTCCCTAGTGACCAGTGATGCAGCGTCCAGTCCCTAGTGACCAGTGATGCAGCGTCCAGTCCCTAGTGACCAGTGATGCAGCGTCCAGTCCCTAGTGACCAGTGATGCAGCGTCCAGTCCCTAGTGACCAGTGATGCAGCGTCCAGTCCCTAGTGACCAGTGATGCAGCGTCCAGTCCCTAGTGACCAGTGATGCAGCGTCCAGTCCCTAGTGACCAGTGATGCAGCGTCCAGTCCCTAGTGACCAGTGATGCAGCGTCCAGTCCCTAGTGACCAGTGATGCAGCGTCCAGTCCCTAGTGACCAGTGATGCAGCGTCCAGTCCCTAGTGACCAGTGATGCAGCGTCCAGTCCCTAGTGACCAGTGATGCAGCGTCCAGTCCCTAGTGACCAGTGATGCAGCGTCCAGTCCCTAGTGACCAGTGACGCAGCGTCCAGTCCCTAGTGACCAGTGATGCAGCGTCCAGTCCCTAGTGACCAGTGATGCAGCGTCCAGTCCCTAGTGACCAGTGATGCAGCGTCCAGTCCCTAGTGACCAGTGATGCAGCGTCCAGTCCCTAGTGACCAGTGATGCAGCGTCCAGTCCCTAGTGACCAGTGATGCAGCGTCCAGTCCCTAGTGACCAGTGATGCAGCGTCCAGTCCCTAGTGACCAGTGATGCAGCGTCCAGTCCCTAGTGACCAGTGATGCAGCG
This sequence comes from Dendropsophus ebraccatus, assembly GCF_027789765.1. Lineage (NCBI taxonomy): Eukaryota > Metazoa > Chordata > Amphibia > Anura > Hylidae > Dendropsophus > Dendropsophus ebraccatus. Next base: position 2,741,456 of record NC_091454.1, on the reverse strand, counting down.
TCCAGTCCCTAGTGACCAGTGATGCAGCGTCCAGTCCCTAGTGACCAGTGATGCAGCGTCCAGTCCCTAGTGACCAGTGATGCAGCGTCCAGTCCCTAGTGACCAGTGACGCAGCGTCCAGTCCCTAGTGACCAGTGATGCAGCGTCCAGTCCCTAGTGACCAGTGATGCAGCGTCCAGTCCCTATTGACCAGTGACGCAGCGTCCAGTCCCTAGTGACCAGTGATGCAGCGTCCAGTCCCTAGTGACCAGTGATGCAGCGTCCAGTCCCTAGTGACCAGTGATGCAGTGTCCAGTCCCTAGTGACCAGTGTAGGAGATAGTCGTGTTGGTTGAGTTGTGCTGAATAATACAAGAAGCAGAGCAGCAGAGAGGAGGATGCCGTGAGAATCTCAACCCATGTAGTAATGTGCTCTGCCGGGATGTTGGAGTGTATAGAATACTTGTAGAAGAAGAAGACCTGTGCCCGTGTATTGACCTTTACTTTAGTCTTCACACCACCTTATGCCCACTAGACTCGGCTGAACCTTCCTAATGGGTGACACAGACCCCAGACCTTGTTATCTGGGATGAGCGGAATGCTGAGGGTTCCCTGCTGACACCCGCGCTGCGAGATGGATTTTATAGGCTCCTAGCAACTTTGCTCTATCCGGATCAGTTCCTAGCTCTACTCTGTGACTGTCCTAGTCCTTGGCGTGGGTAGAGGTTGTCTCTGTCTTGCCCTCTCTAAGAAGAGTTAAACAGTGCATAGTGCAGTGGAGCATTGCAGTGTCCCAGCACAGAGGTTCTTTCTCTTTATACAGATATCCTACTTGGTATGGTGCTGGAAAGTTTAGTGGCCACTGCAAAGGTTTATTTTATGTACCCCCAGTATTCAAGTCTGGTACTATGTCTTATATTGTCATTATTCTGCTATGTATATTGTTTTGTTCATATGTTGGTCACATGGTGTGGTGATACAAAAGGCCTAGTGTCACGTGACTTTCCCCGGCTGCCATAGTGACTCCAATAGCCATCGAGCTTTTGGCTGGCGTTAGTTTCAGTTTCCTCTCTGCTCTCAGGAGAGAAGGTGATTCCTCCCTAGTCTTCCAGGAGAAGGTCGTGCTCTCTGTGCTCCTCTGTCAGATATCTCCAAACTCATTCCGCTCCAGTCCAGACCTGGCGTATTCTCCAAGATTCCTGTATATTCAGAGATCTGGGTTCATCTTCTAAAGTCTCCATATTCTCCTCATCGCTAACTGCAAGTATTCTCCTCATCATTGCCACCCAGCATCACTATCTCAAGGGAACTACTACTCCCATCCTCAACCAAGATCCTTCCTAGCTAAATTGCAACACCACCCATCACCTCAGTTATTATCCGTTCTACCTATTATCAAGTTGACTATTCCTGGTTGCATCCAGAGACTGTTGCTATTGGTGTTGTCTAGTGATGAGCGAGAACTAAAATGCTCAGGTGTTTATTACTCAAGACGAGTATTTCCCGATACTCGAGTGCTCATTTCGAGTAACGAACCCCATTGAAGTCAATGGGAGACTCGAGCTTTTTTGCAGGAGACTCAAGTTCGGTAGAGAGAAGGTCGTGTGAAAACCTGTCAACCTCAGAAATTGATGAAAACACCACGGAAATGGACAGGAAACAGCAGGGGCAGCATGTATGGATGCCTCTGAGGCTGCCTAATGGCACCATTATGCCTAATTCTGTGCATCAGCCTGGTTAAAACAGAGGTAGGCATAGGGACCACCCAAAAAGTCAGCCTGACACAGCATAGCAGTGAGAACACAGGGAACCATTAAAACAGAGGTAGCATATGATGAAACACCCCAAAATTTAGCCTGACACAGCATGGCGGTGAGGACAGAGTGAGCAAGGTAGAAGCGGTAGCCAGTCAGCCTTCCAAAAATTATACCAGACACAGCATGGCATTGAGCACAAAGAGAACCATTAAAAGTGAGTGAGGAAGCAAGTGAGCCTCCCAAAAATTAGGCCAGACACAGCATGGCATTGAGCACACAGAGAACCATTAAAAGTGAGTGAGGAAGCAAGTGAGCCTCCCAAAAATTAGGCCAGACACAGCATGGCATTGAGCACACAGAAAACCATTAAAAGTGAGTGAGGAAGCAAGTGAGGCTCCCCAAAACTAGGCCAGACACTGCATGGCAGAGAACTCCCGGGAGCAGCAGTAGCCAACATGGATGCCAGTGAAGGCCAAGCAGTAGTCAACATGAAGGCAAGGGCAGGCACAGCAGTAGTCAACATGGATGCCAGTTAAGGCCCAGCAGTAGCCAACATGGAGGCAAGGGCAGGCACAGCAGTAGTCAGCAGTAGTCAACATGGATGCCAGTTAAGGCCCAGCAGTAGTCAACATAGATGCCAGTAAAGGCCCAGCAGTAGTCAACATGGAGGCAAGTAAAGGCCCAGCAGTAGTCAACATGGATGCCAGTTAAAGCCCAGCAGTAGTCAACATGGATGCCAGTTAAAGCCCAGCAGTAGTCAACATGGATGCCAGTTAAGGCCCAGCAGTAGCCAACATGGAGGCAAGGGCAGGCACAGTAGTAGTCAACATAGATGCCAGTTAAGGCCCAGCAGTAGCCAACATGGAGGCAAGGGCAGGCACAGCAGTAGTCAACATGGATGCCAGTTAAAGCCCAGCAGTAGCCAACATGGAGGCAAGGGACAGTTGAACGCTGCGCTTGGACACCTTGCTGGAGGGTCTGGAGCATAATGGAGGTGAAGGGGTGCAAGTAGGACGGGAGGCGCTCGTGCTTAGGGCCTGGGTGGGGGGACTGACAGAGCCAGCACCTGACACAGGGGAAGGAGCAGGGGTGCGACTTGCAGTCACTGAACGGCCTTGGTTCCACTGAGTGGGGTGTTTAGCACTCATATGCCTGTGCATGCTGGTAGTGGTTAGGCTGGTAGTGGTGGCTCCCCTGCTGATCCTGGCGTGGCACACATTGCACACTACAGTCCGTCGGTCATCCACAGTTTCTTTAAAAAACCTCCAGACTTGGGAACATCTAGGCCTGGCCACGGGAGTTTGACTCCGCGTAACAGTTGCTGATCTAATCGCTCTGCCCCTGCCTCTCCCTCTGCCCACCCCTCTTCCTCTTCCAACTGGTCCTGTGGGTGATCTTGCCTCCCCCTCAGAAGCACGGTCTTCACTAGGCTTATCCACCCAGCTCGGGTCAGTCACCTCTTCCTCATCCACCAGCTCCTCACTCTCCTCCTCACTTTGAGTTACATCCATGACAACAACTTCACTGTCTGACAACCGGGTCTCATCGTCATCATCAGACGCCTCTTCCAACCCCGCTTACAAGTCCCCACTCTCATCACCCACTGACTGCCTGAGCTGCATAGTTTGGGCATCAGGACAGATCGACTGCTCCGGTTGCTCTGACTCAGGGAAGGGTCCAGAAAAGAGTTCCTGGGAGCCTGGTGGTGGTGGTGGTGGTGGTGGATCTGAATCCCTTCTTTCCCGGCCAGCACCCAGTTTTATATGGCAGGGTCATCTGATCTGGCCAACCAATCGCTGCTATTGACATGTATGGGTCCCACGTGATCGCAGGATGTACCAAAGAGTCTCCTGCATGTTTATTGGCTGAGAAATAGTGGCCAAACTTACAGGAAACGGATACTGAGATTTTCTCGAGTATCGCGAGATGCTCGTCCGAGTAACGAGTATCATCGAGTACCCTAATACTCCATCGAGTACCAAGCTCAGACCAGCACGTCCGCTCATCACTAGTGTTGTCGTTGCAATAAATATACAACTTCCGTTGTTCCAGAACCCTGGCATTGGTCTAGTCATTGGTGCCTTGACTAGGGGCAAAGAAGAATTGGGGACCCGCTTGGTCAGGTTCCCGTGGACTAGCCACATACCTTCGTGCCATGACTGTGACCATAATATCTAGCAAGTGGCAACCCGGAGCCTATACTCTCCGGCGGCGTCACCCCAGCATAACTAGTAAAGAAGTTGGTAGTAGTCTGCTGTCTTGTGTCCTTCCCATGCCGGCTACTGACTAAGACTGACTTGGGTACGGGGACCTGGCAGAGGGCCAGGGCCCAGATAGGACCACTGTGGAGAGCGATCTGGCTTGTGTCCTTCATCCACAATGTCCAGAACAAAAGACTCTATGCTCCTCCAATCATGTGACTAACTTCCTCTACAGCAAGTATAGTGCGCTGCGATTGGGTGAAAGAGTGCAAGAGAAGAAGAAAGAGGAGAGGTGATAGGAGAGAAGAAAGCAGAAATCCTACTGGTTCACAGATTCTGGTGACACACAAACATAATAACCCTTTGCGATCCTTCAGCTGTGCAGCTTCCATATACACATACATAATATAGCGACATCTAGTGGAGAACTTTCAGTACTACTTTTACCACAATAAGAATACAAAAAGTACAGACTTTTGCAAAAGGTGTATATAACTGTAACACCCCTAGTGGGACACCACACCAGTGATGCAGTTTCCAGTCCCTAGTGACCAAGTGTTGCAGTGTCCGGTCCCTGATGACCCAGTCCATAGTAATCCAATGCCCCTGGTGCCCGCTGAGCTCCCCTCCCCCAGTCCCTTCAGCTTCTCTGCACACTTACATCCTGTGTATTGTGGACATAGCATTGCGGTGTAATAACCCTCATATTACGGTATAATAACCCTCATACTTCCGTCATTACCTTTCCCCATCTGATGAAATTCGGTCACAGCGTTTGGCCAGATGCAAATTCTGGGTCAGTAGGAGCTGCCAGCTGGGCGGCTGCCATCACCCCCAGAAGTCGGCTCTATTGTTTGATTATAACTTTATAGCTTATAATGATTATTAGAGTCCAGGGAAGTATCAGAGCAATATTCTATCATGGCTCAGGTCTCTCCTGTAAGGACGTGTTCACACCGAGCAGCACATTAGGATGATGGTATATGGTGGCAGGATGGTGTGCCAACATATGTGCCAACTCTAGCCGACCAGCTGGGTGAGAGGGCAGGATAATAGGGACTATGCTCATACACAAGCATCTAATGTGTGTCCGCCTGCTCAGGTCCTTATACTACAGTGATGCAGCGTCCAGTCCCCAAAACTAGTGACCAGTGATGCAGCGTCCAGTCCCTAGTGACCAGTGATGCAGCGTCCAGTCCCTAGTGACCAGTGATGCAGCGTCCAGTCCCTAGTGACCAGTGATGCAGCGTCCAGTCCCTAGTGACCAGTGATGCAGCGTCCAGTCCCTAGTGACCAGTGATGCAGCGTCCAGTCCCTAGTGACCAGTGATGCAGCGTCCAGTCCCTAGTGACCAGTGATGCAGCGTCCAGTCCCTAGTGACCAGTGATGCAGCGTCCAGTCCCTAGTGACCAGTGATGCAGCGTCCAGTCCCTAGTGACCAGTGATGCAGCGTCCAGTCCCTAGTGACCAGTGATGCAGCGTCCAGTCCCTAGTGACCAGTGATGCAGCGTCCAGTCCCTAGTGACCAGTGATGCAGCGTCCAGTCCCTAGTGACCAGTGATGCAGCGTCCAGTCCCTAGTGACCAGTGATGCAGCGTCCAGTCCCTAGTGACCAGTGATGCAGCGTCCAGTCCCTAGTGACCAGTGATGCAGCGTCCAGTCCCTAGTGACCAGTGATGCAGCGTCCAGTCCCTAGTGACCAGTGATGCAGCGTCCAGTCCCTAGTGACCAGTGATGCAGCGTCCAGTCCCTAGTGACCAGTGATGCAGTGTATTGCAGTACATGGTGTATAGTATACGGTTCCCCCGGTCCTGTATACAGTGAGATGGTGAGGAGGGGGGATTATATTCCCGTTCCTGGATTCTGCAGACGTGACCCCAGCAGTCAGCGTGACACAGCAGGAGTTCTCTCCATAGTAACCTGATTATTGGTTTATTATTATATAATGTATTGATTTCTGTCCTTGTGATCATTGATCCCGGGTGTCATTAGTCCTGATAACGTCCTGTGCTGACGCAGTATCCAGTCCCTATTGATCCAGTCAGTTCCCTGTCCTTAGTGACCGGTGTCCGGTCCCAGTGACGCAGTGTCCGGTCCCCAGTGACGCAGTGTCCGGTCCCCAGTGACGCAGTGTCCGGTCCCCAGTGACAGGTCCCCAGTGACGCGGTGTCCGGTCCCCAGTGACATGTCCCCAGTGATGCAGTGTCCGGTCCCCAGTGACAGGTCCCCAGTGATGCAGTGTCCGGTCCCCAGTGACACAGCATCCGGTCCCCAGTGACGCAGCGTCCGGTCTCCAGTGACGCAGTGTCTGGTCCCCAGTGACGCAGTGTCCGGTCCCCAGTGACAGGTCCCCAGTGATGCAGTGTCCGGTCCCCAGTGACGCGGTGTCCAGTCCCCAGTGACAGGTCCCCAGTGACGCAGTGTCTGGTCCCCAGTGACGCGGTGTCCGGTCCCCAGTGACAGGTCCCCAGTGACGCGGTGTGCGGTCCCCAGTGACAGGTCCCCAGTGACGCGGTGTGCGGTCCCCAGTGACGCGGTGTCCGGTCCCCAGTGACAGGTCCCCAGTGACGCGGTGTGCGGTCCCCAGTGACGCGGTGTCCGGTCCCCAGTGACGCGGTGTCCGGTCCCCAGTGACGTGGTGTCCGATCCCAGTGACGCAGTGTCCGGTCCCCAGTGACGCGGTGTCCGGTCCCCAGTGACGTGGTGTCCGATCCCAGTGACGCAGTGTCCGGTCCCCAGTGACGCAGTGTCCGGTCCCCAGTGACGCGGTGTCCGGTCCCCAGTGACGCGGTGTCCGGTCCCCAGTGACGTGGTGTCCGATCCCAGTGACGCAGTGTCCGGTCCCCAGTGACGCGGTGTCCGGTCCCCAGTGACGCGGTGTCCGGTCCCCAGTGACGTGGTGTCCGATCCCAGTGACGCAGTGTCCGGTCCCCAGTGACGCGGTGTCCGATCCCAGTGATGCAGTGTCGGGTCCCCAGTGACGCAGTGTCCGGTCCCAGTAATGCGGTATCCAGTGACACAGTGCCCGATCCCCAGTGATGCAGTGCCGGTCCCCAGTGATGCAGTGTCCGGTCCCCAGTGATGCAGTGTCCGGTCCCCAGTGATGCAGTGTCCGGTCCCCAGTGATGCAGTGTCCGGTCCCCAGTGATGCAGTGTCGGGTCCCCAGTGACGCAGTGTCCGGTCCCAGTAATGCGGTATCCAGTGACACAGTGCCCGATCCCCAGTGATGCAGTGCCCGGTCCCCAGTGATGCAGTGCCCGGTCCCCAGTGATGCAGTGTCCGGTCCCCAGTGATGCAGTGTCCGGTCCCCAGTGATGCAGTGCCCGGTCCCCAGTGACGCAGTCTTCAGTCCCCAGTGAAACAGTGTCCGGTCCCCAGTTCCCAGTGCCTGGTCCCCAGTCTCCAGTGACGCAGTGCCTGGTGTCCGATCCCCAGTGAAACAGTGTCCGGTCCCAGTGAGGCAGTGTATTGCAGTTACATGGTGTATAGTACACGGTTCCCCCGGTCCAGTATACAGTGAGATGGTGAGGAGGGGGGATTATATGGACGTGTATAGTGAGGAGGGGGATTATATGGACGTGTATAGTGAGGAGGAGGGGGATTATATGGACGTGTATAGTGAGGAGGGGGATTATATGGACGTGTATAGTGAGGAGGGGGATTATATGGACGTGTATAGTGAGGAGGGGGATTATATGGACGTGTATAGTGAGGGGGGGGATTATATGGACGTGTATAGTGAGGGGGGGGGATTATATGGACGTGTATAGTGAGGGGGGGGATTATATGGACGTGTATAGTGAGGAGGAGGGGGATTATATGGACGTGTATAGTGAGGAGGGGGGATTATATGGACGTGTATAGTGAGGAGGGGGATTATATGGACGTGTATAGTGAGGAGGGGGGATTATATGGACGTGTATAGTGAGGAGGGGGGATTATATGGACGTGTATAGTGAGGAGGGGGATTATATGGACGTGTATAGTGAGGAGGGGGGATTATATGGACGTGTATAGTGAGACCACCCCGGCACCATGTGATTCCCGTTCCTGGATTCTGCAGACGTGACCCCAGCAGTCAGCGTGACACAGCAGGAGTTCTCTCCATAGTAACCTGATTATTGGTTTATTATATAATGCATTGATTTCTGTCCTTGTGATCATTGATACCGGGTGTCATTAGTCCTGATAAGGTCCTGTATACAGTGATAAGGTAAGGAGGGGATTCTATGGACGTGTATAGTGATATGGTGAGGAGGGGGATTATATGGACGTGTATAGTGAGGAGGGGGATTATATGGACGTGTATAGGGAGGAGGGGGATTATATGGACGTGTATAGTGATATGGTGAGGAGGGGGATTATATGGACGTGTATAGGGAGGAGGGGGATTATATGGACGTGTATAGTGAGGAGGAGGGGGATTATATGGACGTGTATAGTGAGGAGGGGGATTATATGGACGTGTATAGTGATATGGTGAGGAGGGGGATGATATGGACGTGTATAGTGAGGAGGAGGATTATATGGACGTGTATAGTGAGGAGGAGGATTATATGGACGTGTATAGTGAGGAGGGGGATTATATGGACGTGTATAGGGAGGAGGGGGATTATATGGACGTGTATAGTGAGGAGGAGGGGGATTATATGGACGTGTATAGTGAGGAGGGGGATTATATGGACGTGTATAGTGATATGGTGAGGAGGGGGATTATATGGACGTGTATAGTGATATGGTGAGGAGGGGGATTATATGGACGTGTATAGTGAGGAGGGGGATAATATGGACGTGTATAGTGAGGAGGAGGGGGATTATATGGACGTGTATAGTGAGGAGGGGGATTATATGGACTTGTATAGTGAGGAGGGGGATTATATGGACGTGTATAGTGAGGAGGGGGATTATATGGACGTGTATAATGAGGAGGGGGATTATATGGACGTGTATAGTGAGGAGGGGGATTATATGGACGTGTATAGTGAGGAGGGGGATTATATGGACGTGTATAGTGAGGAGGGGGATTATATGGACGTGTATAGTGAGGAGGGGGGATTATATGGACGTGTATAGTGAGGAGGGGGGATTATATGGACGTGTATAGTGAGGAGGGGGATTATATGGACGTGTATAGTGAGGAGGGGGGGGATTATATGGACTTGTATAGTGAGGAGGGGGATTATATGGACGTGTATAGTGAGGGGGGGGATTATATGGACGTGTATAGTGAGGAGGGGGATTATATGGACGTGTATAGTGAGGGGGGGGATTATATGGACGTGTATAATGAGGAGGGGGATTATATGGACGTGTATAGTGAGGAGGGGGATTATATGGACGTGTATAGTGAGGAGGAGGATTATATGGACGTGTATAGTGAGGAGGGGGATTATATGGACGTGTATAGTGAGGAGGGGGATTATATGGACGTGTATAGTGAAGAGGGGGATTATATGGACGTGTATAGTGAGGAGGGGGATTATATGCACGTGTATAGTGAGGAGGGGGATTATATGGACGTGTATAGTGAGGAGGGGGATTATATGGACGTGTATAGTGAGGAGGAGGATTATATGGACGTGTATAGTGAGGAGGGGGATTATATGCACGTGTATAGTGAGGAGGGGGATTATATGCACGTGTATAGTGAGGAGGGGGATTATATGGACGTGTATAGTGAGGAGGGGGATTATATGGACGTGTATAGTGAGGAGGGGGATTATATGGACGTGTATAGTGAGGAGGGGGATTATATGGACGTGTATAGTGAGGAGGGGGATTATATGGACGTGTATAGTAAGATGGTGAGAAGGGGGGATTATATGGACGTGTATAGTGAGGAGGGGGATTATATGGACGTGTATAGTGATATGGTGAGAAGGGGGATTATATGGACGTGTATAGTGAGGAGGGGGGATTATATGGACGTGTATAGTGAGGAGGGGGATTATATGGACGTGTATAGTGAGGAGGGGGATTATATGGACGTGTATAGTGAGGAGGGGGGATTATATGGACGTGTATAGTGAGGAGGGGGATTATATGGACGTGTATAGTGAGGAGCGGGATTATATGGACGTGTATAATGAGGAGGGGGGATTATATGGACGTGTATAGTGAGGAGGAGGATTATATGGACGTGTATAGTGAGGAGGGGGATTATATGGATGTGTATAGTGATATGGTGAGGAGGGGGATTATATGGACGTGTATAGTGATATGGTGAGGAGGGGGATTATATGGACGTGTATAATGAGGAGGGGGATTATATGGACGTGTATAGTGAGGAGGGGGATTATATGGACGTGTATAGTGAGGGGGGGGATTATATGGACGTGTATAGTGAGGAGGGGGATTATATGGACATGTATAGTGAGGAGGGGGGATTATATGGACGTGTATAGTGAGGAGGGGGGGATTATATGGACGTGTATAGTGAGGAGGGGGGGGATTATATGGACGTGTATAGTGAGGAGGGGGGATTATATGGACGTGTATAGTGAGGAGGGGGGATTATATGGACGTGTATAGTGAGGAGGGGGGATTATATGGACGTGTATAGTGAGGAGGGGGATTATATGGACGTGTATAGTGAGGAGGGGGATTATATGGACGTGTATAGTGAGGAGGGGGGATTATATGGACGTGTATAGTGAGGAGGGGGATTATATGGACGTGTATAGTGAGGAGGGGGATTATATGGACGTGTATAGTGAGGAGGATTATATGGATGTGTATAGTGAGGGGGGGGATTATATGGACGTGTATAGTGAGGAGGGGGATTATATGGACGTGTATAGTGAGGAGGGGGATTATATGGACGTGTATAGTGAGGAGGGGGATTATATGGACGTGTATAGTGAGGAGGGGGATTATATGGACGTGTATAGTGAGGAGGGGGATTATATGGACGTGTATAGTGAGGAGGGGGGATTATATGGACGTGTATAGTGAGGAGGGGGATTATATGGACGTGTATAGTGAGGAGGGGGATTATATGGACGTGTATAGTGAGGAGGGGGGATTATATGGACGTGTATAGTGAGGAGGAGGGGGATTATATGGACGTGTATAGTGAGATGGTGAGAAGGGGGGATTATATGGACGTGTATAGTGAGGAGGGGGATTATATGGACGTGTATAGTGAGGAGGGGGATTATATGGACGTGTATAGTGAGATGGTGAGAAGGGGGGATTATATGGACGTGTATAGTGAGGGGGGGGATTATATGGACGTGTATAGTGAGGAGGGGGATTATATGGACGTGTATAGTGAGGAGGAGGATTATATGGACGTGTATAGTGAGGAGGGGGGGGGATTATATGGACGTGTATAGTGAGGAGGGGGGGGGGGATTATATGGACGTGTATAGTGAGGAGGGGGATTATATGGACGTGTATAGTGAGGGGGGGGGGATTATATGGACGTGTATAGTGAGGAGGGGGGATTATATGGACGTGTATAGTGAGGAGGGGGGGGATTATATGGACGTGTATAGTGAGGAGGGGGGGGATTATATGGACGTGTATAGTGAGGAGGGGGGATTATATGGACGTGTATAGTGAGGGGGGGGGGATTATATGGACGTGTATAGTGAGGAGGGGGGGGATTATATGGACGTGTATAGTGAGGAGGGGGGGGGGATTATATGGACGTGTATAGTGAGGAGGGGGATTATATGGACGTGTATAGTGAGGGGGGGGATTATATGGACGTGTATAGTGAGGAGGGGGGATTATATGGACGTGTATAGTGAGGGGGGGGATTATATGGACGTGTATAGTGAGGAGGGGGATTATATGGACGTGTATAGTGAGGGGGGGGATTATATGGACGTGTATAGTGAGGGGGGGGATTATATGGACGTGTATAGTGAGGGGGGGGATTATATGGACGTGTATAGTGAGGGGGGGGATTATATGGACGTGTATAGTGAGGAGGGGGATTATATGGACGTGTATAGTGAGGAGGGGGGATTATATGGACGTGTATAGTGAGGAGGGGGGATTATATGGACGTGTATAGTGAGGAGGGGGGATTATATGGACGTGTATAGTGATATGGTGAGAGGGGGATTATATGGACGTGTATAGTGATATGGTGAGGGGGGGATTATATGGACGTGTATAGTGAGGAGGGGGATTATATGGACGTGTATAGTGAGGAGGGGGATTATATGGACGTGTATAGTGAGGAGGGGGATTATATGGACGTGTATAGTGAGGGGGGATTATATGGACGTGTATAGTGAGGAGGGGGATTATATGGACGTGTATAGTGAGGGGGGGGATTATATGGACGTGTATAGTGAGGGGGGGATTATATGGACGTGTATAGTGAGGAGGGGGGATTATATGGACGTGTATAGTGAGGAGGGGGGATTATATGGACGTGTATAGTGAGGGGGGGGATTATATGGACGTGTATAGTGAGGGGGGGGATTATATGGACGTGTATAGTGAGGGGGGGGGATTATATGGACGTGTATAGTGAGGAGGGGGATTATATGGAGTGTGTATAGTGAGGAGGGGGGATTATATGGACGTGTATAGTGAGGAGGGGGGATTATATGGACGTGTATAGTGAGGAGGGGGATTATATGGACGTGTATAGTGAGGAGGGGGATTATATGGACGTGTATAGTGAGGAGGGGGATTATATGGGACGTGTATAGTGAGGAGGGGGATTATATGGACGTGTATAGTGAGGAGGGGGGATTATATGGACGTGTATAGTGAGGAGGGGGGATTATATGGACGTTGATAGTGAGGAGGGGGATTATATGGACTGTGTATAGTGAGGAGGGGGGATTATATGGACGTTGTATAGTGAGGAGGGGGATTATATGGACGTGTATAGTGAGGGGGGGATTATATGGACGTGTATAGTGAGGAGGGGGATTATATGGACGTGTATAGTGAGGGGGGGGATTATATGGACGTGTATAGTGAGGAGGGGGGGGATTATATGGACGTGTATAGTGAGGAGGGGGATTATATGGACGTGTATAGTGAGGAGGGGGGGATTATATGGACGTGTATAGTGAGGAGGGGGATTATATGGACGTGTATAGTGAGGAGGGGGATTATATGGACGTGTATAGTGAGGAGGGGGATTATATGGACGTTGTATAGTGAGGGGGGGATTATATGGACGTGTATAGTGAGGAGGGGGGATTATATGGACGTGTATAGTGAGGGGGGGGATTATATGGACGTGTATAGTGAGGGGGGGGATTATATGGACGTGTATAGTGAGGGGGGGATTATATGGACGTGTATAGTGAGGAGGGGGATTATATGGACGTGTATAGTGAGGGGGGGGATTATATGGACGTGTATAGTGAGGAGGGGGGATTATATGGACGTGTATAGTGAGGAGGGGGATTATATGGACGTGTATAGTGAGGAGGGGGATTATATGGACGTGTATAGTGAGGAGGGGGATTATATGGACGTGTATAGTGAGGAGGGGGATTATAATGGACGTGTATAGTGAGGGGGGGATTATATGGACGTGTATAGTGAGGAGGGGGATTATATGGACGTGTATAGTGAGGAGGGGGGATTATATGGACGTGTATAGTGAAGGAGGGGGATTATATGGACGTTATAGTGGAGGAGGGGGATTATATGGACGTGTATAGTGAGGGGGGGATTATATGGACGTGTATAGTGAGGAGGGGGATTATATGGACGTGTATAGTGAGGTGGGGGATTATATGGACGTGTATAGTGAGGGGGATTATATGGACGTGTATAGTGAGGAGGGGGATTATATGGACGTGTATAGTGAGGAGGGGGATTATATGGACGTGTATAGTGAGGGGGGGGATTATATGGACGTGTATAGTGAGGGGGGGGATTATATGGGACGTGTATAGTGAGGGGGGGATTATATGGACGTGTATAGTGAGGGGGGGGATTATATGGACGTGTATAGTGAGGAGGGGGATTATATGGACGTGTATAGTGAGGGGGGGGATTATATGGACGTGTATAGTGAGGAGGGGGATTATATGGACGTGTATAGTGAGGGGGGGGGGATTATATGGACGTGTATAGTGAGGAGGGGGATTATATGGACGTGTATAGTGAGGGGGGGGGATTATATGGACGTGTATAGTGAGGGGGGGGATTATATGGACGTGTATAGTGAGGGGGGGGGATTATATGGACGTGTATAGTGAGGAGGGGGATTATATGGATGTGTATAGTGAGGGGGGGGATTATATGGACGTGTATAGTGAGGAGGGGGATTATATGGATGTGTATAGTGAGGGGGGGGATTATATGGACGTGTATAGTGAGGGGGGGGGATTATATGGACGTGTATAGTGAGGGGGGGGGATTATATGGACGTGTATAATGAGGAGGGGGATTATATGGACGTGTATAGTGAGGGGGGGGATTATATGGACGTGTATAGTGAGGAGGGGGGGGATTATATGGACGTGTATAGTGAGGGGGGGGATTATATGGATGTGTATAGTGAGGGGGGGGATTATATGGACGTGTATAGTGAGGAGGGGGATTATATGGATGTGTATAGTGAGGGGGGGGATTATATGGACGTGTATAGTGAGGGGGGGGGATTATATGGACGTGTATAGTGAGGGGGGGGATTATATGGACGTGTATAGTGAGGGGGGGGATTATATGGACGTGTATAGTGAGGAGGGGGGGGGATTATATGGACGTGTATAGTGAGGGGGGGGATTATATGGACGTGTATAGTGAGGAGGGGGATTATATGGACGTGTATAGTGAGGAGGGGGATTATATGGACGTGTATAGTGAGGAGGAGGGGGATTATATGGACGTGTATAGTGAGGAGGGGGGATTATATGGACGTGTATAGTGAGGGAGCGGGATTATATGGACGTGTATAGTGAGGAGGGGGATTATATGGACGTGTATAGTGAGGGGGGGGATTATATGGACGTGTATAGTGAGGGGGGGGATTATATGGACGTGTATAGTGAGGAGGGGGGATTATATGGACGTGTATAGTGAGGGGGGGGATTATATGGACGTGTATAGTGAGGGGGGGGATTATATGGACGTGTATAGTGAGGGGGGGGATTATATGGACGTGTATAGTGAGGGGGGGGATTATATGGACGTGTATAGTGAGGAGCGGGATTATATGGACGTGTATAGTGAGGGGGGGGATTATATGGACGTGTATAGTGAGGGGGGGGATTATATGGACGTGTATAGTGAGGAGGGGGATAATATGGACGTGTATAGTGAGGGGGGGGATTATATGGACGTGTATAGTGAGGGGGGGGATTATATGGACGTGTATAGTGAGGAGAGGGATTATATGGACGTGTATAGTGAGGAGGGGGATTATATGGACGTGTATAATGAGGAGGGGGATTATATGGAGGTGTATAGTGAGGAGGGGGGGGATTATATGGACGTGTATAGTGAGGGGGGGGATTATATGGACGTGTATAGTGAGACCACCCCTGCACCATGTGATTCCTCTTCCCAGCAGTCAGCGTGACACAGTCCTCTCCATAATAACCTGATTATTGGCTTCTTATTATATAATGAATTGATTTCTGTCCTTGCGACATTGATCGTGGCCGTCATTAGTCCTGATAACGTCCTGGGATTGTGTCAGCGGGTTTACGGTAAAGGTCCCACCTGTTCCATGAATGTTCCGCAATAAGGTGATAGAATGTAGCGAGTCACCGCAGCCCATTCACCCGGCCATAAATTCCCTGATAACTTATCTAGAACTATTCCCTGATATCTTATTGTCAATTAGCGACAAGGCGTGGAGCGCAGGGGGGGGGGGGGGGGGTGTCCGCTATATAGACCCAGCGGCTCGGCCACCACTTCATCCCACAGGGCATCCGACCAGTCCCCACCATGTCTCTCCAGGCCGACCTCATCCACATCTTTAATGGCGTCCCCTTCAGCACCCGCTCCTCGCCAGAGCTGCTCCGATCCTTGGAGGGATTCCAGGCCCGCGACGACGACCTCCTTCTAGTTTCTTACCCAAAATCCGGTATTTACCAATTTTACATCTCATTTTTCTGTCACTAAAGCCGATCACCCTGACCGTTACTACTGGCAGAAGCTGAGATATGGGGGGCTGCCCGGCCGTTACTACTGGCAGAAGCTGAGATACGGGGGGCTGCCCGGCCGTGACTACTGGCAGAAGCTGAGATACGGGGGGCTGCCCGGCCGTTACTACTGGCAGAAGCTGAGATAAGGGGGGCTGTACGGCCGTTACTACTGGCAGAAGCTGAGATACGGGGGGCTGCCCGGCCGTGACTACTGGCAGAAGCTGAGATACGGGGGGCTGCCCGGCCGTGACTACTGGCAGAAGCTGAGATACGGGGGGCTGCCCGGCCGTTACTACTGGCAGAAGCTGAGATACGGGGGGCTGCCCGGCCGTTACTACTGGCAGAAGCTGAGATACGGGTGGCTGCCCGGACGTGACTACTGGCAGAAGCTGAGATACGGGGGGCTGCCCGGCCGTTACTACTGGCAGAAGCTGAGATACGGGGGGCTGCCCGGCCGTGACTACTGGCAGAAGCTGAGATACGGGGGGCTGCCCGGCCGTGACTACTGGCAGAAGCTGAGATACGGGGGGCTGCCCGGCCGTGACTACTGGCAGAAGCTGAGATACGGGGGGCTGCCCGGCCGTTACTACTGGCAGAAGCTGAGATACGGGGGGCTGCCCGGCCGTGACTACTGGCAGAAGCTGAGATACGGGTGGCTGCCCGGACGTGACTACTGGCAGAAGCTGACATACGGCCGTTACTACTGGCAGAAGCTGAGATAGGGGGTGCTGCTCGACCGTGACTACTGGCAGCCTAATAGCCACTGTATGGCAGAAGGCGGGGGTGACAATAGGGAGGGAAGGCGGGGGTGACAATAGGGAGGGAAGGCGGGGGTGACAATAGGGAGGCAGGGGTGACAATAGGGAGGGAAGGCGGGGGTGACAATAGGGAGGGAAGGCGGGGGTGACAATAGGGAGGGAAGGCGGGGGTGACACCAGGCTCCTCCCCCTTCCCCCATGCTCACCTCGGATTGGTTGCTCCCCGCAGGCACTCACTGGTTGGCTGAGATCGTGAAGCACCTTTACTCCTCTAAGGTCTCGCTCACCTCGGCCATGGAGTTCGGGGATGTTTCGAAGCTGGAAGAACTGGAAAACATCACAAATAAGAGGATCATCCCGACCCACCTGAGCTACCACATGTTACCCCAGGACTTCAAAGCCAAGAAGTGCAAGGTGAGGGGATAGTGCTGAGGGGTTGTTACAATGTATCAGTGTACGGACATGGTGGTAACCATTGTATCCTCCATCCCTCCTGCAGGCGATATACATCATCCGAAACCCAAAGGACACGGCCGTATCTTTATACCACTACTACAGGGAGAACCCCAACCTGCCCACCATCGAGGGCTGGCCCACCTACCTGGATATGTTCCTACGCGGAGAAGGTGACTACCCTCATTATCACTAGTATTGATTATAGATTGATGGCTTTAGCGGCTGCCTCCTGACCTGGGGCACTCCTCATTATCACTAGTATTGATTATAGATTGATGGCTTTAGCGGCTGCCTCCTGACTTGGGGCACTCCTCATTATCACTAGTATTGATTATAGATTGATGGCTTTAGCGGCTGCCTCCTGACCTGGGGCACTCCTCATTATCACTAGTATTGATTATAGATTGATGGATTTAGCGGCTGCCTCCTGACCTGGGGCACTCCTCATTATCACTAGTATTGATTATAGATTGATGGCTTTAGCGGCTGCCTCCTGACCTGGGGCACTCCTCATTATCACTAGTATTGATTATAGATCGGCGGCTTTAGCGGCTGCCTCCTGATCATAAGAAATAAAGGGTTAAAGAGGTTGTTAACCAATATATTTTTCTTTCAAATCAATTGGTGCCAGAAAGTTGTATAGATTTGTAATTAACGTATATCCATTTCCCGGCACTTCTCAGCTGCTGTATGTCCTGCAGGAAGTGGTGTATTCTCTCCAGTCTGACACAGTGCTCTCTGCTACCACCTCTGTCCATGTCAGGAACTGTCCAGAGCAGGAGAGGTTTTCTATGGGGATTGGCTGCTGCTCTGGACAGTTCCTGACATGGACAGAGGTGGCAGCAGAGAGCAATGTGTCAGACTGGAGAGAATACACCACTTCCTGCAGGACACACAGCAGCTGATAAGTACTGGAAGACTGGAGAGATTACAGCACTTCCTGCAGGACATACAGCAGCTGATAAGTACTGCAAGACTGGAGATGTTGTAATAGAAGTAAACAGCACTCTCCATTCATTTGTAAGAACATTTTTTTTTTGTGAACAATCCCTTTAATCCTGGCGGCGGCGGGGACACCTGTTCTTTACACATCTCGTCCGACCTCGTCCTGCCCAAAGGTCGAGATCACAATCGGGCATCTTTCTTATTATGGAAGCTTCTGCGCTTACACAACGCCGACTGATACATTGTAACAGAGAACATGACCTGTAACAGACTTCACCATGTCAGGAATATGCTTACATCCAATCACCGCCCTGGACTTCTTACAGCTGAGGGTTTGTCACAGTGAGAGGTAAAAACATACGGATAAGGCTTCACATATAAGCGACTGGACACCAGCCCTCTAAATCTATTAAAGGGGTTGTCCAGGATTTAAAAAAAAACAAAAAAAAAAAACAGACCGCCCCCCTCCCCTCAGGTTGTATGTGGTATTACAGTTCAGCTCCATTTACTTCAATGGAACTTAGATACAAACAATTACAACCAACCTGAGAACAAGAGTGGGGCTGTTTGTGGAAGAAAGCTGCCATGTTTTTCTGAGCCTGAATAATCCCTTTAAGAATTATTCCCCATTGTAATAACCTATGATCACCTATATCCTGTAATAATCTTTAATAATCTATGCTCTGCGTTGCAGTGGTTTGCGGCTCGTGGTTCGATCACATTCTTAGCTGGGAAGAACACCGCAATGAGATGGGGACGCTCTTCCTTTACTACGAAGCCATGAAGAAGGTAAGACCCTCCAGCCCACAGTCATCCATTCTACGCCTTTCCAGTTCCAGTGACGTTTGCTGCCCGATCCAGTTTCTTTTTATTGTTGTATCAGTTTTTTACCGTTCACAAAAAGGTAGAAAAAAACTGCAAGGATTTTGATGCAGAAATTGCAGCTTTGTGTATTGAACGCCATGCGGTTTTACCATCCCCCATTAAAATTGGTGCCCTCGCCCTCCTGCAGTTTGAAGCGAGTCCCCTATGTTGCATTATTCATGGGACACTGCATACTACCCCTCACAAAGCAATGTACTCCCCACATCCAGACAGCTGGACTACAACCCTCAGCCAGCCAGGGCATGCTGGGAGCAGTAGTTACACCATATATTGATTAATACTTTCCCGCAGGATCTCTTCCAGACAGTGAGGAGGATCTGCACTTTCTTGGGGATCAACATCAACGACAATGAAATCTATGAGATCTGCAAGAAGACGTCGTTCTCCGAGATGAAGAACAATGTGGAAAAGGAGAGTGTGGACCCGGAGCACACCGTCTGCGCCCTGACCTCCAACAAGAAGCTGATCTTCCGCAAAGGTGAGCACAGACTAGAAAGCTCCCCAATCATATAGGACATGTACTTAGTCTGCAGAGATGTCACTGGCTGCACTCTGTGCTCCAGAGCTGCTCTTCATCCTGATCGATGACCATGAACCATCTTGTCTTCCTTCATAGGGACTGTGGGGGACTGGAAACAATACTTCACCAACAAGCAGAACCGGCTTTTCGATGAGATGTACAACACCAAGATGGACTCCAGCTGCCTGGCCAAAAACATCCGCTATGAGAACTGAGGCTCCGCCGCGCCTCAAGCCTCAACTCTGTTACAAGCAAAATGAACAAGTATCTTCTATGAGCACCAAGTGGGGACTATGAAGGAGTCACTGAGGATCAGTTTATTAATCCAACCTGTGGAATGATGCAGTCATTAATCTGAAAGCTCTTAGTGGGAGGAGGAGTCAGGGGCCTTCGCCTGTGGAAGGAGCCAGAGGCCACAGTTGTCACTTCTTCCTATGTGATTACATCCAGAGCCCTATATTATTAGTATGTGCTACAACCAGATTATAGGGAATACTTCGGGGGCGGGGCTGCTCCTTTGCAGACTACAGCCACGCCCCTGAGGAGTGCACAACCCATTCTATCTGCAAAATCCATCATGTCACCAATGTGAATTGAGCCATTTTGTGACTATTACTAAGAGGACTATACTACTGACAGTGCAGGGGCCTTTGGAGATGCCCATTATTAGTCTAGGTTTCCTTATTTTTTCTACCATCAAGGGAAATGTTATACATTTGCCAGAACCCAACCCCCCCCCCCCCCCCCCCCCGTATTACATAAATTGTGATTTGACATCTGTATCTGGATGACCTGTCCCCTCTAGGGTCCGACCTTCCAGGGCATCACATCGGGCCTATACGCTGCGCAGAGACCCCCTCCTCCTCGCCCCCGGCCTCCGCTCTACCTCTGGTATATGTCTGTAATTCAGTTACATTTCTCTGTATATCTGCTGTATATAGATCGGCTTTGAATAAATATTTTACACTCTTTATCGGCCTCCATCTCTGTTTGTCCTGTGGGAGAAGCATAATCCTGATCTAAATCCGTACATAACGTGTGTGACATCACTGGGAGGGTGTGTCACAGGTGATTTCGTGGTCAAAGATGGTCAGACCAATCTCAGACGGGGGCAAGTGGAAGACAGGTCGCTGGTCCTACAAGGTGGGGGGGGGGGGGTCAGGGTAGAAACTTTATTTCCAACCCTAACCAAGATAAATCCAAGCAATTATGCCAGACAGGTGTGTGTGTGTGTGTGTGTGTGTGTGGTGACTTTTACATTTTGGTCCCATCTGGGACGCTCTGATTCCCATTTCCTGGATAGTCCAGGTGGTCTCCCAGAGTTATCAGATACAGTTTAATTCTCCCTCTCATTTTGTAGTAACTACTCAGGACCATCAGACTCCAGATCAGATTCTAGCAGGGGTCCAAGATCTTATTCAGTTAGGGTCACTATGTACAGTCCCAGTAAACCAAAGAGGTCAGGGACGTTACTCCCATTTATTTTCAGTCATAAAGCCAAACAGCAAAACCCGCATCATCTACAACCTATGTATGTCTGTGACATATCAAAAAAAAAAAAAAAATTCATCTACAGAAAATCCTGCAGTCTCTGGGCTGGATCCTGAACACAGAGAAGTCAGATCTGTCACCCAGTCACAAAAAAGTGTTCGTCTGGACTCTGCTGAACCCTCCAGCTGTCCTTCCTTCCCACAGAGAAGCAGTTAGACCTCCAAGCCATGACAAAGAGGTTTATAGGTCTGAAAACGTGTTCCTTACGGATGGCCGCGTCAGTCCTGGGTCGCCTTACTATCGGAAGCATGGGCAGTTTCACTGAAGACCACTTAAGAAGCTGGTCCTCTCAAAATGGGACAAAAAGCAGTCGTCACTGGACAAAAGAATTGCCCTCATGGTCAACACCAGGGAGCGTACAGGCATAAAAAAAAATCTTAAGGAGATGACTACCGGTGCAAGCGCACTGGGATGGGAGCTCATCTACCAGGTCTCGCTCTGCAGGGAAGATGGAACCAGTAAACCAGACAGAAATCATCAACTTCTGGCAGTGTGAAAGGTATTGAAAAGCTCTGAACATCTGACAAAAGATCGTCACGTCCTAGTCCACTCGAACAACGTAACAGCAGTGGCGTTCATACAGCGTCAAGGAGGGTCAAGACACAATCCACTTCAAAATCTAGCGTACGAGAACTTAATCTCCCTCAAGGCCGTTCACTCAAAGGGGGCAGGGAACCTAGAAGCCGTCAGACTCTCGATCCAGGAGAACGGTCTCTAGCTCCATGGGCGTTCAACATCATAAAAAACAAATAGGGTCTTCCCAGTGGTCAATCTATTCGCAACAAAGAAAAACGCAAAAGAAAAGATGTTCCACTCCCTCAATCCAGGGGACTTTCCAGCAGGGACAGACACCCTGTCTGAACAGTGGCCTCAGGGCCTTCTATACACACGCGCCCCCCCAATTCTGCTAATTTCTCAGGTCCTGGCAAAGTTCCTGACAAAGCAGTAGCTTCTAATGCAGGGCCCAGTACATCGTCCCAACGTACAAAAGCTGCACCTATCAGCTTGGATACGGAGAAATCCCTGCTAAACAACAAAGGATTTTGCCAAAAAATCATTGAAACCGCAAGGATTCCACCACCAAAAGCTACCTAAAGGCCTGGAAAAGTATTCTTCCTGGTGCGACTGGTGGAGCCGGCCTTGACTTAGGGCTTGCCTCTTTATGATACAAAACGATGGGATGTTCGTTGGACGGCTAGAAGCCTGTAAGCTGCAGATGGCAGGAGACCTAGGATCAGAAGACTCCATCCCCCATGGAATCTCGATACTGTTCGATCCGGCTGATCAGTAGCTCTCTTTGAAGCCATTGATTCCATTACACTAAAACTATCTTTTTAGAAGCCGTCACTTCAGCTGATACAGTAAGTGAACTACAAGCACTGAGTATACAAGAACCATTTCTGACAAACAGACCCGAATTTTCTGCCTAAAATTGTGACCTCTTCTCACAGATCTCATGGTATATAGCGGTTCCCTCAATTTGCCCAAGTCCAAAGAATTAGAAAGGTGACTTGATAATCTAGAGGTCAGAAGGGCAGTCCTCCAATATATGGAGGATAGGCAACAATCTCTTTAAATCTAGGTAAAAGGCCTCCAGAGTTGCATCTCTTGCTCGATACGCCTGGCTACATCTGAGGCCTACTTTACCATGAAACAGACGCCCCCTGCTGGTGTCAGGGCTCTCTACCAGAGCCGTGCCGAGCAGCTACCTGGACCAAGCTAAACATTACAGACCGGATGTCTCTTCTGCTGAAGACTTGGCCTCAGTGCTGTAGTGCCACCCTGGGGGTTTCTCGGTTAGTTCTCAGGGGTGTTGTCGTGGAGACAACAATGAATTATACTCAGGACGGCACCAAACATCCCACCATAAGGTCTTTCATATATAATTTATAATTCTCGTCTTCCTTCTCGGTGGTTCTTCGTTATAATACACTGGTGATTAGAAGAACGGCCTTGGGGGGGGGGGGGGGGGGGGGGGGGGGGAGAGTAGGCGGGGCAGTGATGTAATCAGTCCTGGAGCAGGGGTGGGGACAGCAGATATGACATCACTGGGAGACAGTAGGCAGAGCAGCACCATCAGTTATGCAGGACAGTAGGCGGGGCAGCGCCATCACCAGTTATGCAGGACAGTAGGCGGGGCAGCGCCATCACTAGGTATGCAGGACAGTAGGCGGGGCAGCGCCATCACCAGTTATGCAGGACAGTAGGCGGGGCAGCGCCATCACCAGTTATGCAGGACAGTAGGCGGGGCAGCGCCATCACCAGTTATGCAGGACAGTAGGCGGGGCAGCGCCATCACTAGGTATGCAGGACAGTAGGCGGGGCAGCGCCATCACTAGGTATGCAGGACAGTAGGCGGGGCAGCGCCATCAGTTATGCAGGACAGTAGGCGGGGCAGTGCCATCACTAGGTATGCAGGACAGTAGGCGGGGCAGCGCCATCACTAGGTATGCAGGACAGTAGGCGGGGCAGCGCCATCACTAGGTATGCAGGACAGTAGGCGGGGCAGTGCCATCACTTGGTATGCAGGACAGTAGGCGGGGCAGTGCCATCACTAGGTATGCAGGACAGTAGGCAGGGCAGTGCCATCACCAGTTATGCAGGACAGTAGGCGGGGCAGTGCCATCACTAGGTATGCAGGACAGTAGGCGGGGCAGTGCCATCACTAGGTATGCAGGACAGTAGGCGGGGCAGCGCCATCACCAGTTATGCAGGACATTAAACAGACTAGATACGAGGTGATGTCATCACACGACATTTATTCTGCCGCAGTGACTTCTGCTCTGATAGAAAATAAAATGACACCTGATCCTGAGAACAGAAAATCTGCAGCAGTAAAAAATAAATTAGCGCGAAAAGTCCCAAAAGGAGCCTGAAATCTGTAAACAATTGTAAAGACAATGATTACACCCCCCCCCCCCATCCTATAAAATAAGAGATACATAAAAAGGCAACAAAAATGGCGTCCTGTGCGCCCTTCCTAATAAAACCGCCCCCCCGCCGCGGAGTGGACGCAGCTTCTAAATAAAATGGAAGACTCCCGGGAGCAGCCTGCAGGGGGCGCTGTAAAATAGTGGGACATATCTGTAAACCATAGCAGCAGCGGGAGGGAGGGGCCGCACAGAGACTCCACCCATCATGTCTATTACTTCCCGCTCTCCATCAGGGTTACTATGTGTTCAGCAAACTCCTGGACAGCCCCGTATCCGCCGCCCTGCGTGCAGGTGAAGCTGTCCGTCATCTTGGCGGCTGTGGACGCGTCCGCTGGGACCCCGCTGGTGCCGGCCAGCTTCAGGCACTCCGCATCAGAGTCGCTGCATCCTGCCGGGGCCACAAAGCCACATCAGTAACGTTACAGGAAGGCACTACAACTCCCAGCATGCACAGCCCTCACACTCACCCATGTAGGCGGTCTGGCTCAGGGACAGCCCCATCCCACTCAGCCGTCTCTGGAACGCCTCCTTCTTGTCAGCGACGCCGCCCTCCACCTCACACGGCAGCTTCAGGTTGGAGATGAGAGAAGGGCTGATATTTCTCTCTGAGATTAACACAACCTGGGGGGGGGGGGGGACAGGAAGAACAGTCAGAGGAGGGGCCGCAAGGGTCCACACTCACAGTCACCTCTCCCTCAGGATGGCACAGTCACCTCTCCCTCAGGATGGCACAGTCACCTCTCCCTCAGGATGGCACAGTCACCTCTCCCTCAGGATGGCACAGTCACCTCTCCCTCAGGATGGCACAGTCACCTCTCCCTCAGGATGGCACAGTCACCTCTCCCTCAGGATGGCACAGTCACCTCTCTCTCTCAGGATGGCACAGTCCGCACTCACAGTCACCTCTCCCTCAGGATGGCACAGTCACCTCTCTCTCTCAGGATGGCACAGTCCACACTCACAGTCACCTCTCCCTCAGGATGGCACAGTCCGCACTCACAGTCACTTCTCGCTCCAGAAGCTTCCGGATGCCGTCCAGGTCCCGCAGACTGTAGGAGAGGAATTCGTGCTCCTGGTTGACGTAGATGCGGCCGTCGGTGAGGCAGCCATCGATGTTACACACCAGTAGCTTCACCACGGTGGCTGCGCCTTTACCAAAATACCCGAACCTGCGGGGGCAAGAGACTGAGGCGTTACCCTCTCCCACCAGCAGGGGCGCTCCTCCGGCATCTGATGCATCAGGTGACTACTGACAGTCTTTATTACACTCTGCAGTGATGTACATTACACTCTGGGAGGAGCTGTATTTGGGGGAGTGGCCTCCTCACCTTTTAACCCTTTGCTCTGCGATTGGCCAGTCCAGGTCAATGTCAATGTCTATGCTGTGCTCCGGCTTCATCTCGTAGTACGCCATCTTCCCACCCTGAAAAAAACCATGACAGCACAACTACAGTCAGTGACAGCCACGTGCCAGCCCTGGCACACTGCAGCCTCTATGTATTGTACAATCTGATATACATAAGTGAGCGCCCCCCATAGCACAGTGGTCATGTCTGGTACTGCAGCCTCTATGTATTGTACAGTCTGATATACATAAGTGAGCGCCCCCCATAGCACAGTGGTCATGTCTGGTACTGCAGCCTCTATGTATTGTACAGTCTGATATACATAAGTGAGCGCCCCCCATATCACAGTGGTCATGTCTGGTACTGCAGCCTCTATGTATTGTACAGTCTGATATACATAAGTGAGCGCCCCCCTGTAGCACAGTGGCAGTGTCTAATATATATGACCTGCAGTAAGCCGCGGTTTATCAGCTCTCTGGTGGTGAAGTAGAAGGATCCGTTCTCGTACAGCTCCCCGCTCCAGTCCTGCCGCCGCGGCCTGTGCGCTGGGTTCAGGTTCTCCGGCACCGTGGCTTCACCAGCTGCTTTCACCTCTCTCCACCGGAACAAGTGATGGCGGACGACGGAGAAGACCGAGTCGTAGCCCTGAGTGCGAATCATGTCCACCACCTGGATGAGGTCGGATGGGTGCAGGCACGGAGATGTTGCCTGGATGTTCCCCACAATGTCCACCTCTACGGAGAGAAGAGCGGCACAACGCGTCAGCATCACACACACACATACATTTTATATATCACACTGCAGCACATGCAGGGGGGGGGGGGGGAGGGGGGAGGCTAGGCTCCGGGACACGTGCCCAGGGAGGGGGGAGGCAGCTAGGCTCCAGGGCACGCGGCTGGGGAGACGGGGGGGGGGGGGTGTGTGGAGGCTAGGCTCCGGGGCAGGTGCCCGGGGAGGGGGGCGGAATGTAAGGCTAGGCTCTGGGGCACGCGCCCGGGGAGGGGGGGGGATGAGGCTAGGCTCTGGGGCACGCGCCCGGGGAGGGGGGGGGGGTTGGGGTCAAGTTCAGGGTCACAGGCACGGGGAGGGGTAAGCTCTAGGGCACAGACCTGGGTGATGCTGCAGGAACTCTTGGATGGTCTCCAGGGAGGGGGTGGTGTCTTTGGAGACGGCGGCGCTCCTCCGGTGAACCTGCGCCCCATAATCCTTTGCCACTTTCTCAATTTCATCGTTGTCCGTAGAGACCCAGACACTGCGAGAGAGAAGAGAGATCAGCGGAGTGACCGACCCGCAGCCTTACTGATCACATGGCTGGGGTCACACTGGGGGGCTGTCAACGGAGATCATAGGTAACAAGGTAATTGGGGTCACATGAGACAACAAGGGGGTCTGCAGGGTAGCCGTGGTCACAGGGGAGGAGGAGGGGGTCTCCAGGGTAACCGGGGAGGGGAGGAGGAGGGGGTCTCCAGGGTAACCGGGGAGGGGAGGAGGAGGGGGTCTCCAGGGTAACCGGGGAGGGGAGGAGGAGGGGGTCTCCAGGGTAACCGGGGTCACAGGGGAGGGGAGGAGGAGGGGGTCTCCAGGGTAACCGGGGTCACAGGGGAGGGGAGGAGGAGGGGGTCTCCAGGGTAACCGGGGAGGAGGAGGGGGTCTCCAGGGTAACCGGGGAGGAGGAGGGGGTCTCCAGGGTAACCGGGGAGGAGGAGGGGGTCTCCAGGGTAACCGGGGAGGAGGAGGGGGTCTCCAGGGTAACCGGGGAGGAGGAGGGGGTCTCCAGGGTAACCGGGGAGGAGGAGGGGGTCTCCAGGGTAACCGGGGTCACAGGGGAGGAGGAGGAGGGGGTCTCCAGGGTAACCGGGGTCACAGGGGAGGGGAGGAGGAGGGGGTCTCCAGGGTAACCGGGGAGGAGGAGGGGGTCTCCAGGGTAACCGGGGAGGAGGAGGGGGTCTCCAGGGTAACCGGGGAGGAGGAGGGGGTCTCCAGGGTAACCGGGGAGGAGGAGGGGGTCTCCAGGGTAACCGGGGTCACAGGGGAGGGGAGGAGGAGGGGGTCTCCAGGGTAACCGGGGAGGAGGAGGGGGTCTCCAGGGTAACCGGGGAGGAGGAGGGGGTCTCCAGGGTAACCGGGGAGGAGGAGGGGGTCTCCAGGGTAACCGGGGAGGAGGAGGGGGTCTCCAGGGTAACCGGGGTCACAGAGGAGGAGGAGGAGGGGGTCTCCAGGGTAACCGGGGTCACAGGGGAGGGGAGGAGGAGGGGGTCTCCAGGGTAACCGGGGTCACAGGGGAGGGGAGGAGGAGGGGGTCTCCAGGGTAACCGGGGAGGAGGAGGGGGTCTCCAGGGTAACCAGGGTCACAGGGGAGGGGAGGAGGAGGGGGTCTCCAGGGTAACCGGGGAGGAGGAGGGGGTCTCCAGGGTAACCGGGGAGGAGGAGGGGGGTCTCTGCTGACGTCCTCCCCATCATCACCTGTCGAAGGCCTCGGAGTCCAGCGCGGCCCGCAGCACCCAGGCGATGAGCGGCTTCCCCGCCAGCTTCTTGATGTTCTTCAGCGGGATCCCCTTACTGCCGCCCCGGGCCAGGACCACGACCGCCAGGTGCCCCGCTCTCCGCCGCTTCTCCTCCGCCGCCATCTCTACATACGTGTCTGCCCCGCCCACTGCCGGGTCATGTGACCGAGGCGGCCCAGCCAATCACCGGGCGGCGCGCTGCCACCCAGACCACGTGACGGCACATCAGCGTCCCTGCCTCACTGGACGGACGGAGGGACGTGTATCTAATCCTGTGATACTGTCTGCAGAGCTGTGTATCTAATCCTGTGATACTGTCTGCAGAGCTGTGTATCTAATCCTGTGATACTGTCTTCTGAGTCCTGTATCTAATCCTGTGATACTGTCTGCAGAGCTGTGTATCTAATCCTGTGATACTGTCTTCTGAGTCCTGTATCTAATCCTGTGATACTGTCTGCAGAGCTGTGTATCTAATCCTGTGATACTGTCTGCAGAGCTGTGTATCTAATCCTGTGATACTGTCTGCAGAGCTGTGTATCTAATCCTGTGATACTGTCTGCAGAGCTGTGTATCTTATCCTGTGATACTGTCTGCAGAGCTGTGTATCTAATCCTGTGATACTGTCTTCTGAGTCCTGTATCTAATCCTGTGATACTGTCTGCAGAGCTGTGTACCTAATCCTGTGATACTGCCTGCAGAGCTGAGTATCTAATCCTGTGATACTGTCTGCTGAGTCCTGTATCTAATCCTGTGATACTGTCTGCTGAGTCCTGTATCTAATCCTGTGACACTGTCTGCTGAGTCCTGTATCTAATCCTGTGATACTGTCTGCTGAGTCCTGTATCCAGAACTCCCATCTTTATGGACGGCCAAAGAGGGACACGTGTGGTTTAGGCTGCGTTCCTCACGGACGTGCAATGCCTGGGGCTATAAGGCTATCCCAGCTGTATACCGGGGGTATCCTGGTCCCTGGGGCTATAAGGCTATCCCAGCTGTATACCGGGGGTATCCTGGTCCCTGGGGCTATAAGGCTATCCCAGCTGTATACCGGGGGTATCCTGGTCCCTGGGGCTATAAGGCTATCCCAGCTGTATACCGGGGGTATCCTGGTCCCTGGGGCTATAAGGCTATCCCAGCTGTATACCGGGGGTATCCTGGTCCCTGGGGCTATAAGGTTATCCCAGCTGTATACCGGGGGTATCCTGGTCCCTGGGGCTATAAGGCTATCCCAGCTGTATACCGGGGGTATCCTGGTCCCTGGGGCTATAAGGTTATCCCAGCTGTATACCGGGGGTATCCTGGTCCCTGGGGCTATAAGGCTATCCCAGCTGTATACCGGGGGTATCCTGGTCCCTGGGGCTATAAGGCTATCCTAGCTGTATACGAGGGTATCCTGGTCCCTGGGGCTATAAGGTTATCCCAGCTGTATACCGGGGGTATCCTGGTCCCTGGGGCTATAAGGCTATCCCAGCTGTATACCGGGGGTATCCTGGTCCCTGGGGCTATAAGGCTATCCCAGCTGTATACCGGGGGTATCCTGGTCCCTGGGGCTATAAGGCTATCCCAGCTGTATACCGGGGGTATCCTGGTCCCTGGGGCTATAAGGCTATCCCAGCTGTATACCGGGGGTATCCTGGTCCCTGGGGCTATAAGGTTATCCCAGCTGTATACCGGGGGTATCCTGGTCCCTGGGGCTATAAGGCTATCCCAGCTGTATACGAGGGTATCCTGGTCCCTGGGGCTATAAGGCTATCCCAGCTGTATACCGGGGGTATCCTGGTCCCTGGGGCTATAAGGTTATCCCAGCTGTATACCGGGGGTATCCTGGTCCCTGGGGCTATAAGGCTATCCCAGCTGTATACCGGGGGTATCCTGGTCCCTGGGGCTATAAGGCTATCCCAGCTGTATACCGGGGGTATCCTGGTCCCTGGGGCTATAAGGCTATCCCAGCTGTATACCGGGGGTATCCTGGTCCCTGGGGCTATAAGGCTATCCCAGCTGTATACCGGGGGTATCCTGGTCCCTGGGGCTATAAGGCTATCCCAGCTGTATACCGGGGGTTAACCTGGTCCCTCGGCTGAAGTCCATGCTCTGGCTCCTCATTATTAGCCATCATGAAAAAAGAGAGTGGAGGACAGGCCCGGATCTTGTGTGCATGTCTCCTGCGGTCTCAGCCCGTCTCCACTATGGGGGACAGGCCCGGATCTTGTGCACATGTCTCCTGCGGTCTCAGCCCGTCTCCACTATGGGGGACAGGCCCGGATCTTGTGTGCATGTCTCCTGCAGTCTCAGCCAGTCTCCTCTATGGAGGACAGGCCCGGATCTTGTGCGCATGTCTCCTGCGGTCTCAGCCCGTCTCCACTATGGGGGACAGGCCCGGATCTTGTGCGCATGTCTCCTGCGGTCTCAGCCCGTCTCCACTATGGGGGACAGGCCCGGATCTTGTGCACATGTCTCCTGCGGTCTCAGCCCGTCTCCACTATGGGGGACAGGCCCTGATCTTGTGTGCATGTCTCCTGCAGTCTCAGCCCGTCTCCACTATGGGGGACAGGCCCGGATCTTGTGGGCATGTCTCCTGCAGTCTCAGCCAGTCTCCTCTATGGGGGACAGGCCCGGATCTTGTGTGCATGTCTCCTGCAGTCTCAGCCAGTCTCCTCTATGGGGGACAGGCCCGGATCTTGTGTGCATGTCTCCTGCGGTATCAGCCCATCTCCACTATGGGGGACAGGCCCGGATCACATGCACACAAGATCCGGGCCTGTCCCCCATAGTGGAGACGGGCTGAGACCGCAGGAGACATGCACACAAGATCCGGGCCTGTCCCCCATAGTGGAGACGGGCTGAGACCGCAGGAGACATGGGATAGGCCCGGATCTTGTGTGCATGTCTCCTGCAGTCTCAGCCAGTCTCCTCTATGGGGGACAGGCCCGGATCTTGTGCGCATGTCTCCTGCGGTCTCAGCCCGTCTCCACTATGGGGGACAGGCCCGGATCATGTGCGCATGTCTCCTGCAGTCTCAGCCCGTCTCCTCTATGGGGGACAGGCCCGGATCATGTGCGCATGTCTCCTGCGGTCTCAGCCCGTCTCCACTATGGGGGACAGGCCCGGATCTTGTGTGCATGTCTCCTGCGGTCTCAGCCCGTCTCCACTATGGGGGACAGGCCCGGATCTTGTGCACATGTCTCCTGTGGTCTCAGCCCGTCTCCTCTATGGGGGACAGGCCCGGATCTTGTGCACATGTCTCTTGCGGTCTCAGCCCGTCTCCACTATGGGGGACAGGCCCGGATCTTGTGCGCATGTCTCCTGCCGTCTCAGCCAGTCTCCTCTATGGGGGACAGGCCCGGATCTTGTGCGCATGTCTCCTGCGGTCTCAGCCCGTCTCCTCTATGGGGGGCAGGCCCGGATCTTGTGTGCATGTCTCCTGCGGTCTCAGCCCGTCTCCACTATGGGGGACAGGCCCGGATCATGTGCGCATGTCTCCTGCAGTCTCAGCCCGTCTCCTCTATGGGGGACAGGCCCGGATCTTGTGTGCATGTCTCCTGCGGTCTCAGCCCGTCTCCTCTATGGGGGACAGGCCCGGATCTTGTGCGCATGTCTCCTGCCGTCTCAGCCAGTCTCCTCTATGGGGGACAGGCCCGGATCTTGTGGGCATGTCTCCTGTGGTCTCAGCCCGTCTCCACTATGGGGGGCAGGCCCGGATCTTGTGGGCATGTCTCCTGTGGTCTCAGCCCGTCTCCTCTATGGGGGGCAGGCCCGGATCTTGCGGGCATGTCTCCTGTGGTCTCAGCCCGTCTCCACTATGGGGGGCAGGCCCGGATCTTGTGGGCATGTCTCCTGCGGTCTCAGCCCGTCTCCACTATGGGGGTCAGGCCCTGATCTTGTGGGCATGTCTCCTGCGGTCTCAGCCTGTTTCCATTATGGGGGGCAGGCCCGGATCTTGTGCGCATGTCTCCTGCGGTCTCGGCCCGTCTCCTCTATGGGGGATAGGCCCGGATCTTGTGCGCATGTCTCTTGCGGTCTCACCATCAGCGGTTTGCGCCTCCCTCTACAGCTGGGCTGCATTACAGAGACTCCAGGATCCAAGATGGCCGAACAGGAGGTGGACGCTGTCTGTACATACGCCAGCGGCTCCGGCGTTCGTGGCCTTTTTGGGCTTAAATAGTAGCCAGACCAGGCAGGGGCTGCGCTCTCCCCAGGCAGCGGATTCCTTATGCCAAAGAGAATGTCTGATTCTGGAGGAAAGAGAAGGAGGAAGGCCAAGCGCATGTGTTAGATTCCGCCAGTCTATGCCTGATACCGGGGAGCATTCATCCTGCTGTGTCTGCATGGCTGCTTCTCAGAATCCCTTGCAGCTGCAGCCTAGTGAATTCCCAGCTGACAGACACTTTCCAGGAAGATAAAGCTGCTTTTACTTCCCAGTCTACTAAACATAAGGCTCATAAGCGTTCCCATAAGCCATCCTCCTCCTCCTCTGACATGAACCCTGTATCTGACAGTGATACCTCTGATACCTCTGACCTTGATGCCAATGAGAATGTGTATATGTTACAGAAAAACTCTGTTCCTAAGCTGCTCTCTGCTGTTAAGGAGACCCTAGTGTCTGCAAAAGATGTCACCCAGAAAGATAAAAAGGACCAGCTGTATTATTTTCCTGCCAATAAAGATAAAGTATTTCCTTCACATCCTCTCATGAAAGCCTGGTCCAAGCCTGAAAACTCTGAGTCTGGATCAAAATTTAAATCCACCTATAGACTTGATGCAGAATCCACAAGCCAATGGACAGCGCCCCCTAAGGAGGATATAGCAGCTGCACAATCTTCTTTCCCATCAGAGGATTCTGCTTTGCTTGCTGATCCAATGGAACGCAGCGGACTCCTTATGTAAAAAAACCTATTCTGCTGTAGCTTCTTCCTCAACAATCGCGATGACAACCATCCCTGTTACCAGAGCGTTACGCCTATGGTTGCGTCAATTCCACCAAGACGTGGAAGACGGAGTACGCAGGGAGGATTTGCTGGATAATATATCAGTTATGAAAACTGCAGCTGAGAGAGATTCTTTTCATCCATCTTCACTTTTTGGCCCTCAGCTGGATGGTATCTTGGAGAAGCTAAATGTGAACAAAAGACCGGTGTTTCCTCAGAAGAGAAAGCCCTTTAAGTCGAGGTCAGAGTTCTCCAAAAGGACGGTCTAATTTTCGAGCCTCAAGAGGTAAAGGTCAGTTCAGAGGAGGGAGGCAGCAGTCTGGATCTACTGCCAGAAAGAAGCCGGACACCACCAAGGAGGAACGTATGTGACGCCAGGCCTCAGCCTCCTCCGGTTGGAGGAAGACTTGGGTGACATCAACAGTAACCAGAGGCTACTCACTAGAGCTTCAACAGCGTCCACCAGACAGATTTGTTCTCAACAAACACCACAGTCAAGTGGTTCATCATTGTCACGACCACGTGCGCCAACCTGCGCCGGCCCTGACAAGGGGGAGGGGAGTCCTAACCACACCAGGCGGAAAGGATCTAAAACAAAGATCAAAAGGGGGGGAGAAGGACAAGACAAGGGAATCAAAGGAACTTGGGGCTCTGGACTCCCCTGGGTTGCTCTAGCCCTACAGGTCGATTCACCTCACGCACTCACGCTTTACGCCCTGCTCCCGGGCCGTAACTCGAGCGTAAATCGCCACCTGCCGCCTTCCGCACACCCCGACACCAGACACCCACTTGGCCACGAACACTGCCTGCTCGTTGGCCAACACAAACACGACACTTCGCTGTATCTGGACCCACCAGTCGCTGTCATACACGTGACCCACTGACCGCAGCCAGACACACATCCACGAAGCACACACACAGAACCTTGCTATGTTGGGACCCACCGGCTGTGGTCATACACGTAACCTTCCAGTCGCTGCCAGACACCCAAACACAACATACATACACAACTTTGCTGCCACCACCCTATCTATTACCTTACTGGGGAGACAGGGAACCCCAAGAGTGTTCCACTTTCAAACAGACACACCCACACGGTAGAGTAAGCCACCCGGTCATACACTATACGGTCGCACACCGCACATGCACTCTTCCTGGAGCTAACTAGGTTCGTTTAGGCTACAAGACAAACCATCAAACTTTTAGGTTTAATGCATTAAAATGGACAGTACTTGGTTACAAAAAGATGGTTACAAAAAGACATACAGACACTGCAAACAATGAAAACAAAAGGGATAAAATAAGAAAGTTCTAATACTTAGCACAGGATGCGTCGTATGGGTTCTTCCTTCCCAGGGGATATGGGCTTAGAAAGTGGTGCACAAACCAATTCGATTGGATCCCCAACTTTGTGACAATTACATGTTCCCTAGGTCTCACTTTTATGTGAGACCTGAAAGGGTTGGGCTGAGGGCGTCACCTGACATCTGTAACTCAGCCCCTTTGGGCAGAGCTTCAGCTGCCCCCCTCAGCCCTCAAGGGAACACACTTGGACATATCAAAAAAGATACTTTCCCAGGCACCATATCAATGGTACGGGCCCCAGCCCTTCTTCATAATTCATATCTCGCCGTTCTGATTCCTGGCATATCAAACATCATATGCCTCGGACACTGAGAAGGTGAGATACCCCTTATGGCATGATGAGGACAGGTAGACAGGCCATGTTTGGACTCCCCGCGATGTCCTCATCATACCCAACACAATGGTATGGCTTCCGTGGCTCTATTTTTTTTTTATTTTGACAAAGGTATGAAAGATTTCATATTCCTTTTCTTAAAGAGCATCCACCCCCTGCTGGCATGGAGTCAGTGAGCCTGCCTCAGAGGTGCGAATTCAACACTAGCTACAATCTACTCCACCATCTTCTTTACAGCTCCATGCTTATTCACCCATGCAGAGAGACTTTTGGTCTTTTACACAGGGTAATCAGACGGCCTGACTCCAAGCTAATCAATAAGTCCATATGATTAACTTGCATCAGCTATGGGCTATTGCTATTAGACTAAATCTATAAAATATCAATCACAATCTATAAAATATCCACTGCATGAATACATATAAACCACACCACACCTAAAACCACTTTACATATTTATGAATAGGGACAGGGCTGTCCATATTCCTCACAATCATCTTCAAAAGTTTATTAATAATATGCCTTAGAAGAAGTACCTCAAGAAGACAGAGGATAAGGAGTCTATTCTCCAATATTTCCAGTATCCAAGGCCAGAGGAGGCTGGAGACTGGTAATAGACTTAACATATCGCAATCAAATTTTTGTCAAAAAGAAATTCAAGATGGGATCTATCCAGTCGGCAGTTCTAAATATCCAAAAAGGAGATTATATGGCAACAATTGATCTCCATTTTGAAGAGCCACAGGAGGTTTCTCAGATTGGCAGTTCTCCATCACAATCAAGTGAAACATCTTCAGTTCACATGTTTGCCATTCGGCATTACATCAGTCTCATGTGTCTTCACCAAAATAGCGGTTGTGCTCACAGCGCATCTGAGAACTCAGAGGATATGTGTAACCCCGTATCTAGACGATCGGTTAGTCTCTGCGCCTACGAAAGATCTTCTTCAGCATCTGAATGTGACCTTGGATACTCTAAAAGACCACAGTTTTCTTGTAAATATCAAGAAATCAAACCTCTTGCCCACCAGGAGAATAACCTACTTGGGGTTCATTACAGACCCCCAACTAATGCGTCTCTTTCTCACCAAAGAGAGAATTATCAAGATCACCAAGACACTCAGCTCTCTGTTGGGTCAAGACCAAACCTCTGTTCGCTTTACAATGAGAGTGCTCGGCATGTTAACATCTGCCATAGAGGCAGTGCAGTGGGCAAGGGCACATATCAGAGTCCTCCAGAATCATATCCTGAAACAGTGGAAAAGAACTCCAGAAGACCTGGATACAGTAATAACAATTACACACAAGGTCAAGTAGGACTTGAAGTGGTGACTCACACAGTCTCTTCTCCAAGTTGGCAAAGCTCTGACGATACCAAACCCGACAATCCTCACCACGGATGCCTCCGGCTCAGGCTGGGGTGCCCATGTGGAATCTCATTGGATCCAGAAAAAGTGGTCACAGGGAGAACAACGCCTCTCCTCCGACATGAAGGAACTCAGGGCCATCAGGTTAGCTCTCCTGCACTTAGGCCACCTTCTCCATTCCAAGGTTGTCCAGATCCAATCGGTCAATCTGACATAGGTGTACTACATCAACAAACAAGGAGGGACACAATGTCCAGCCTTACAGAAAGAGTGCAGTTGCCTAATGAAGTGGGCAGAACAGAACTTGACGTCCAGGCCACATCAAGGGCTCACTGAATATCGAAGTGGATTGGCTCAGTGCATCCAGGGGAGTGGGAGCTGAAGTCCTCAATATTCAAACAGATAGTGGACAAATGGGGTCAACCAGACTGGGATGTCATGGCCACCAGCAACAACACCAAGACCCAGAAATTTTGCTCCCTCTCCAGAACAGGACATCCCCTGGCGATAGACGGCCTCTCTATCCCCTGGCAAGGGATGTTCGTGTATTCTTTCCCTCCAATACCTCTCATTCTGAGCCATAGCGATCCTACCCTACTGGCTCCGGCGGGCATGGTTTCCACTCGTGACGAATTTATCGAAAGGTGTACTATGGAAACTACCACTACACAGAGACCTTCTATATCAGGGAGACCTGTATCATCCCAATCTGTCAAGCCTACACTTAACAGCATGGAATTTGAAAATTTGAAGGGTAACCCTAAGAAGCAAAGGCTTATCGGAGGAAGTGGTACAGACTTTGTTAGCGTCAAGAAAACCTAGCACTCTAAAAGTCTACTCTAGAGACTGGACGTTATACAACTCATGGAGTGAAAATAATCAAAAAGAACTCAAAGATATTCCATCTGTTTCTCAATTTCTCCAGGAAGGTTTCCAAAAGGGTTCAAAACTCCACACCTTGAAAGTACACCTCACAGCTATCAATGCTCACTTAGATGGCATCTTCACTTGGTGAAGTTCCCTCTGTGTCAAGATTCTTCAGAGCAGTAGCAAAGCTGAGACCAAACTCCCACAATCCTGTTCCCTCATGAGACTTCTCTATTGTATTGAGAGGTTTGACCCAACAACCATTTGAACCTCTGGAAGAGTCATCTTTGAAATGGTTGTCTTGGGAACCTCTGTTCCTCATCGCTATCACTTCGGCTAGAAGGGTAAGCGACCTTCAAGCCTTGTCCTGTAAGGAACCTTATTTATGACTCATATGCGATAGTCATTCTAAGAACAATGTTGGATAAAAGACTTGATCCGTTATTGTTACACCACAGAAGATCTTCAGGCTTGAGCGTTTTGCAAGGCGCAGTGGTGTCATAATTCTCACCCTTATCGGCATTGCCTTAAATGTCCCATTTGTGTGTTACCAAGGACGATCAGGATTTTTATATTGCAAGATTAACCCTTCGGTTCCGGGTCAACAAGAATCCATTAACCCATTTGTGTGCTGCCTACGGACTCCAGGAAATAAAAATTTCAGAGGTAAATTTTATACATGTGTGATGCATCCTTAGGTCCCATAGAAGTTGATGAGTCTGCATGTGTGTTTGGGGCCATAATTTCTCTTCATCTGGATATAACAATGTTTAGGAGCTGTCGTGCAGCACATGGTGGAATAATCTGCAGCTCTGGGGCTATTAGGGTGGGTTCATACTGAGGAATTCTCGCGGATAATGTCCATGGAATTCCGCTGTCTGTCAGCGCGCACGGCTGCACGCCTTTCCGCCGCCTTCATAGACACCATTCTATGGGCCGGCGTATTCCGCTATCCGCCGAAAGAAGTGACATGTCACTTCTTTCGGTGCATAGTGGAATACGCCGGCCCATAGAATAGTGTCTATGGAGCCGGCGGAAAGGCGCGCGGACAGACAGCGGACATTATCCGTGAGAATTCCTCAGTATGAACCCACCCTCATACAGGAAGAAACCAGACACGTATACAGCAACATAAAGACGTTATTACTGCCAAACTCATTTTTAGCTCCAAAAGAGGCACATGTAAGGGTCAAAGGTAGGGACTGTCCCTCCAAAAGAGGGACACTTGGGAGGTATGTGTATCTAATCCTGTGATACTGTCTACAAAGCCATGTATCTAATCCTATCCTGTGTGATACTGTCTGCTGAGTCGTGTATCTAATCCTAGCCTGTGTGATACTATCTGCTGAGCCATGTATCTACTGAGCTGTGTATCCCAGTGCCCCGTAATGTCCCCAGCACAATGCTCCTTAATGTCCCCATGCAGCCAGTATAGTGCTCCCCTAATACAGAGAATACAATGCAGCCAGTAGAGTGCTCCCCTAATACAGAGAATACAATGCTGCCATCAGAGTGCTCCCATAATACAGAGAATACAATGCAGCCAGTAGAGTGCTCCCCTAATACAGAGAATACAATGCTGCCATCAGAGTGCTCCCATAATACAGAGAATACAATGCAGCCAGTAGAGTGCTCCCCTAATACAGAGAATACAATGCTGCCATCAGTGCTCCCATAATACAGAGAATACAATGCAGCCAGTAGAGTGCTCCCCTAATACAGAGAATACAATGAAGCCAGTAGAGTGCTCCCATAATACAGAAAATACAATGCAGCCAGTAGAGTGCTCCCCTAATACAGAGAATACAATGCAGCCAGTAGAGTGCTCCTCTCATACAGAGAATACAATAAAGCCAGTAGAGTGCTCCTCTAATACAGAGAATACAATGCAGCCAGTAGAGTGCTCCTCTCATACAGAGAATACAATAAAGCCAGTAGAGTGCTCCTCTCATACAGAGAATACTATGCAGCCAGTACAGTGCTCCCATAATACAGAGAATACAATGCAGCCAGTAGAGTGCTCCCATAATACAGAGAATACAATGCAGCCAGTAGAGTGCTCCCCTAATACAGAGAATACAATGCAGCCAGTAGAGTGCTCCCCTAATACAGAGAATACAATGCAGCCAGTAGAGTGCTCCTCTAATACAGAGAATACAATGCAGCCAGTAGAGTGCTCCCCTAATACAGAGAATACAATGCAGCCAGTAGAGTGCTCCCCTAATACAGAGAATACAATGAAGCCAGTAGAGTGCTCCTCTAATACAGAGAATACAATGCAGCCAGTAGAGTGCTCCCCTAATACAGAGAATACAATGCAGCCAGTAGAGTGCTCCTCTCATACAGAGAATACAATGAAGCCAGTAGAGTGCTCCTCTAATACAGAGAATACAATGCAGCCAGTAGAGTGCTCCCATAATACAGAGAATACAATGCAGCCAGTAGATTGCTCCCCTAATACAGAGAATACAATGCAGCCAGTAGAGTGCTCCCCTAATACAGAGAATACAATGCAGCCAGTAGAGTGCTCCCCTAATACAGAGAATACAATGCTGCCATCAGAGTGCTCCCATAATACAGAGAATACAATGAAGCCAGTAGAGTGCTCCTCTAATAAAGAGAATACAATGCAGCCAGTAGAGTGCTCCCCTAATACAGAGAATACAATGAAGCCAGTAGAGTGCTCCCATAATAAAGAGAATACAATGCAGCCAGTAGAGTGCTCCCCTAATACAGAGAATACAATGCAGCCAGTAGAGTGCTCCTCTCATACAGAGAATACAATGCAGCCAGTAGAGTGCTCCTCTAATACAGAGAATACAATGCAGCCATCAGAGTGCTCCCCTAATACAGAGAATACAATGCAGCCAGTAGAGTGCTCCTCTCATACAGAGAATACAATGAAGCCAGTAGAGTGCTCCCCTAATACAGAGAATACAATGCTGCCATCAGAGTGCTCCCATAATACAGAGAATACAATGAAGCCAGTAGAGTGCTCCTCTAATACAGAGAATACAATGCAGCCAGTAGAGTGCTCCCCTAATACAGAGAATACAATGAAGCCAGTAGAGTGCTCCCATAATACAGAGAATACAATGCAGCCAGTAGAGTGCTCCTCTCATACAGAGAATACAATGCAGCCAGTAGAGTGCTCCTCTAATACAGAGAATACAATGCAGCCAGTAGAGTTCTCCTCTCATACAGAGAATACAATGCAGCCAGTAGAGTTCTCCCGTAATACAGAGAATACAATGCAGCCAGTAGAGTGCTCATCTAATACAGAGAATACAATGCAGCCAGTAGAGTGCTCCCCTAATACAGAGAATGCAATGCAGCCAGTAGAGTGCTCCCCTAATACAGAGAATACAATGCTGCCAGTAGAGTGCTCCTCTCATACAGAGAATACAATGAAGCCAGTAGAGTGCTCCTCTAATACAGAGAATACAATGCAGCCAGTAGAGTGCTCCCATAATACAGAGAATACAATGCAGCCAGTAGAGTGCTCCCATAATACAGAGAATACAATGCAGCCAGTAGAGTGCTCCTCTAATACAGAGAATACAATGCAGCCAGTACAGTGCTCCCATAATACAGAGAATACAATGCAGCCAGTAGAGTGCTCCTCTAATACAGAGAATACAATGCAGCCAGTAGAGTGCTCCCCTAATACAGAGAATACAATGCAGCCAGTAGAGTGCTCCTCTCATACAGAGAATACAATGCAGCCAGTAGAGTGCTCCTCTAATACAGAGAATACAATGCAGCCAGTAGAGTGCTCCCATAATACAGAGAATACAATGCAGCCAGTAGAGTGCTCCCCTAATACAGAGAATACAATGCAGCCAGTAGAGTGCTCCCCTAATACAGAGAATACAATGCAGCCAGTAGAGTGCTCCCCTAATACAGAGAATACAATGCAGCCAGTAGAGTGCTCCTCTAATACAGAGAATACAATGCAGCCAGTAGAGTGCTCCTCTCATACAGAGAATACAATGCAGCCAGTACAGTGCTCCCCTAATACAGAGAATACAATGCAGCAAGTAGAGTACTCCCATAATACAGAGAATACAATGCAGCCAGTAGAGTGCTCCCCTAATACAGAGAATACAATGCAGCAAGTAGAGTACTCCCATAATACAGAGAATACAATGCAGCCAGTAGAGTGCTCCCCTAATACAGAGAATACAATGCAGCCAGTAGAGTGCTCCCATAATACAGAGAATACAATGCAGCCAGTAGAGTGCTCCTCTAATACAGAGAATACAATGCAGCCAGTAGAGTGCTCCCCTAATACAGAGAATACAATGCAGCCAGTAGAGTGCTCCCCTAATACAGAGAATACAATGCAGCCAGTAGAGTGCTCCCCTAATACAGAGAATACAATGCAGCCAGTAGAGTGCTCCCCTAATACAGAGAATACAATGCAGCCAGTAGAGTGCTCCTCTCATACAGAGAATACAATGCAGCCAGTAGAGTGCTCCCCTAATACAGAGAATACAATGCAGCCAGTAGAGTGCTCCCCTAATACAGAGAATACAATGCAGCCAGTAGAGTGCTCCCCTAATACAGAGAATACAATGCAGCCAGTAGAGTGCTCCCCTAATACAGAGAATACAATGCAGCCAGTAGAGTGCTCCTCTCATACAGAGAATACAATGCAGCCAGTACAGTGCTCCCATAATACAGAGAATACAATGCAGCAAGTAGAGTACTCCCATAATACAGAGAATACAATGCTGCCAGTAGAGTGCTCCCCTAATACAGAGAATACAATGCAGCCAGTAGAGTGCTCCTCTCATACAGAGAATACAATGAAGCCAGTAGAGTGCTCCTCTAATACAGAGAATACAATGCAGCCAGTAGAGTGCTCCCCTAATACAGAGAATACAATGAACCCAGTAGAGTGCTCCCATAATACAGAGAATACAATGCAGCCAGTAGAGTGCTCCCCTAATACAGAGAATACAATGCAGCCAGTAGAGTGCTCCCCTAATACAGAGAATACAATGCAGCCAGTAGAGTACTCCCATAATACAGAGAATACAATACAGCCAGTAGAGTGCTCCCCTAATACAGAGAATACAATGCAGCCAGTAGAGTGCTCCTCTAATACAGAGAATACAATGCAGCCAGTAGAGTGCTCCCCTAATACAGAGAATACAATGCAGCCAGTAGAGTGCTCCCATAATACAGAGAATACAATGCAGCCAGTAGAGTGCTCCTCTCATACAGAGAATACAATGCAGCCAGTAGAGTGCTCCCATAATACAGAGAATACAATGCAGCCAGTAGAGTGCTCCTCTCATACAGAGAATACAATGCAGCCAGTAGAGTGCTCATCTAATACAGAGAATACAATGCAGCCAGTAGAGTGCTCCCATAATACAGAGAATACAATGCTGCCATCAGAGTGCTCCCATAATACAGAGAATACAATGCAGCCAGTAGAGTGCTCCTCTAATACAGAGAATACAATGCAGCCAGTACAGTGCTCCCATAATACAGAGAATACAATGCAGCCAGTAGAGTGCTCCTCTAATACAGAGAATACAATGCAGCCAGTAGAGTGCTCCCCTAATACAGAGAATACAATGCAGCCAGTAGAGTGCTCCCCTAATACAGAGAATACAATGCAGCCAGTAGAGTGCTCCCCTAATACAGAGAATACAATGCAGCCAGTAGATTGCTCCCCTAATACAGAGAATACAATGCAGCCAGTAGAGTGCTCCTCTCATACAGAGAATACAATGCAGCCAGTAGAGTGCTCCTCTAATACAGAGAATAAAATGCAGCCAGTAGAGTGCTCCTCTCATACAGAGAATACAATGCAGCCAGTAGAGTGCTCCCATAATACAGAGAATACAATGCAGCCAGTAGAGTGCTCCTCTAATACAGAGAATACAATGCAGCCAGTAGAGTGCTCCTCTAATACAGAGAATACAATGCAGCCAGTAGAGTGCTCCCATAATACAGAGAATACAATGCAGCCAGTAGAGTGCTCCTCTAATACAGAGAATACAATGCAGCCAGTAGAGTGCTCCCCTAATACAGAGAATACAATGCAGCCAGTAGAGTGCTCCCATAATACAGAGAATACAATGCAGCCAGTAGAGTGCTCCCCTAATACAGAGAATACAATGCAGCCAGTAGAGTGCTCCTCTAATACAGAGAATACAATGCAGCCAGTAGAGTGCTCCTCTAATACAGAGAATACAATGCTGCCATCAGAGTGCTCCCATAATACAGAGAATACAATGCAGCCAGTAGAGTGCTCCTCTCATACAGAGAATACAATGCAGCCAGTAGAGTGCTCCCCTAATACAGAGAATACAATGCAGCCAGTAGAGTGCTCCCCTAATACAGAGAATACAATGCAGCCAGTAGAGTGCTCCTCTAATACAGAGAATACAATGCAGCCAGTAGAGTGCTCCCCTAATACAGAGAATACAATGCAGCCAGTAGAGTGCTCCCCTAATACAGAGAATACAATGCAGCCAGTAGAGTGCTCCTCTAATACAGAGAATACAATGCAGCCAGTAAGAAAACAGTGTGACACTTTTCATGCTTCTTGTATCTATGTGTAATACTGCATTGTAACCACTGGGTGGGAGTAGAGCAGCGTCAGTAATTTTTATGGGATCAGTGGGTCCCATCCATTGAACAGAACAGAGTCTATTAATAATTCTCCTCTCTGATTGGCAGAGAAACCTCACCCAGTGCTGACGTCACAGGGGGGACCTAAGGGTCTTCCTGATGCTTCA
Organism: Dendropsophus ebraccatus; assembly: GCF_027789765.1. Classification (NCBI taxonomy): domain Eukaryota; kingdom Metazoa; phylum Chordata; class Amphibia; order Anura; family Hylidae; genus Dendropsophus; species Dendropsophus ebraccatus. Next base: position 2,697,917 of record NC_091454.1, on the reverse strand, counting down.
GCTATAATGTATAGTCCTGTCCCCTCCTATACTGTCCCACAGCTATAATGTATAGTCCTGTCCCTCCTCCTATACTGTCCCTCAGCTATAATGTATAGTCCTGTCCCCTCCTATACTGTCCCTCAGCTATAATGTATAGTCCTGTCCCCTCCTCCTATACTGTCCCTCAGCTATAATGTATAGTCCTGTCCCCTCCTATACTGTCCCTCAGCTATAATGTATAGTCCTGTCCCCTCCTATACTGTCCCTCAGCTATAATGTATAGTCCTCCCTCCTCCTATACTGTCCCTCAGCTATAATGTATAGTCCTGTCCCCTCCTATACTGTCCCTCAGCTATAATGTATAGTCCTGTCCCCTCCTCCTATACTGTCCCTCAGCTATAATGTATAGTCCTGTCCCCTCCTCCTATACTGTCCCTCAGCTATAATGTATAGTCCTGTCCCCTCCTCCTATACTGTCCCTCAGCTATAATGTATAGTCCTGTCCCCTCCTCCTATACTGTCCCTCAGCTATAATGTATAGTCCTGTCCCTCCTCCTATACTGTCCCTCAGCTATAATGTATAGTCCTGTCCCCTCCTATACTGTCCCTCAGCTATAATGTATAGTCCTCCCTCCTCCTATACTGTCCCTCAGCTATAATGAATAGTCCTGTCCCCTCCTATACTGTCCCTCAGCTTTAATGTATAGTCCTGTCCCCTCCTATACTGTCCCTCAGCTATAATGTATAGTCCTGTCTCCTCCTATACTGTCCCTCAGCTATAATGTATAGTCCTGTCCCCCCCTCCTATACTGTCCCTCAGCTATAATGTATAGTCCTGTCCCCTCCTATACTGCCCCTCAGCTATAATGTATAGTCCTGTCCCCTCCTCCTATACTGTCCCTCAGCTATAATGTATAGTCCTGCCCCTCCTATACTGTCCCTCAGCTATAATGTATAGTCCTCCCTCCTCCTATACTGTCCCTCAGCTATAATGAATAGTCCTGTCCCCTCCTATACTGTCCCTCAGCTATAATGTATAGTCCTGTCCCCTCCTCCTATACTGTCCCTCAGCTATAATGTATAGTCCTGCCCCTCCTATACTGTCCCTCAGCTATAATGTATAGTCCTCCCTCCTCCTATACTGTCCCTCAGCTATAATGAATAGTCCTGTCCCCTCCTATACTGTCCCTCAGCTATAATGTATAGTCCTGTCCCCCCCTCCTATACTGTCCCTCAGCTATAATGTATAGTCCTGTCTCCTCCTATACTGTCCCTCAGCTATAATGTATAGTCCTGTCCCCTCCTATACTGTCCCTCAGCTATAATGTATAGTCCTGTCTCCTCCTATACTGTTCCTCAGCTATAATGTATAGTCCTGTCCCCTCCTATACCGTCCCTCAGCTGTAATGTATAGTCCTGTCCCCTCCTCCTATACTGTCCCTCAGCTATAATGTATAGTCCTGTCCCCTCCTATACTGTCCCTCAGCTATAATGTATAGTCCTGTCCCTCCTCCTATACTGTCCCTCAGCTATAATGTATAGTCCTGTCCCCTCCTATACTGTCCCTCAGCTATAATGTATAGTCCTGTCCCCCCCTCCTATACTGTCCCTCAGCTATAATGTATAGTCCTGTCCCCTCCTATACTGTCCCTCAGCTATAATGTATAGTCCTGTCCCCTCCTATACTGTCCCTCAGCTATAATGTATAGTCCTGTCCCCTCCTATACTGTCCCTCAGCTATAATGTATAGTCCTGTCCCCTCCTATACTGTCCCTCAGCTATAATGTATAGTCCTGTCCCCTCCTATACTGTCCCTCAGCTATAATGTATAGTCCCTCCTCCTATACTGTCCCTCAGCTATAATGTATAGTCCTGTCCCCTCCTCCTATACTGTCCCTCAGCTATAATGTATAGTCCTGTCCCCTCCTATACTGTCCCTCAGCTATAATGTATAGTCCTGTCCCCTCCTATACTGTCCCTCAGCTATAATGTATAGTCCTGTCCCCTCCTATACTGTCCCTCAGCTATAATGTATAGTCCTGTCTCCTCCTATACTGTCCCTCAGCTATAATGTATAGTCCTGTCCCCTCCTATACTGTCCCTCAGCTATAATGTATAGTCCTGTCCCCGCCTATACTGTCCCTCAGCTATAATGTATAGTCCTGTCCCCTCCTATACTGTCCCTCAGCTATAATGTATAGTCCTGTCTCCTCCTATACTGTCCCTCAGCTATAATGTATAGTCCTGTCCCCTCCTATACTGTCCCTCAGCTATAATGTATAGTCCTGTCTCCTCCTATACTGTCCCTCAGCTATAATGTATAGTCCTGTCCCCTCCTCCTATACCGTCCCTCAGCTATAATGTATAGTCCTGTCCCCTCCTATACTGTCCCTCAGCTATAATGTATAGTCCTGTCCCCTCCTATACTGTCCCTCAGCTATAATGTATAGTCCTGTCCCCCCCTCCTATACTGTCCCTCAGCTATAATGTATAGTCCTGTCCCCTCCTATACTGTCCCTCAGCTATAATGTATAGTCCTGTCCCCTCCTATACTGTCCCTCAGCTATAATGTATAGTCCTGTCCCCTCCTCCTATACTGTCCCTCAGCTATAATGTATAGTCCTGTCCCCTCCTCCTATACTGTCCCTCAGCTATAATGTATAGTCCTGTCCCCCCCTCCTATACTGTCCCTCAGCTATAATGTATAGTCCTGTCCCCCCCTCCTATACTGTCCCTCAGCTATAATGTATAGTCCTGTCCCCTCCTATACTGTCCCTCAGCTATAATGTATAGTCCTGTCCCCTCCTATACTGTCCCTCAGCTATAATGTATAGTCCCTCCTCCTATACTGTCCCTCAGCTATAATGTATAGTCCTGTCCCCTCCTCCTATACTGTCCCTCAGCTATAATGTATAGTCCTGTCCCTCCTCCTATACTGCCCCTCAGCTATAATGTATAGTCCTGTCCCTCCTCCTATACTGTCCCTCAGCTATAATGTATAGTCCTGTCCCCCCCTCCTATACTGTCCCTCAGCTATAATGTATAGTCCTGTCCCTCAGCTATAATGTATAGTCCTGTCTCCTCCTATACTGTCCCTCAGCTATAATGTATAGTCCTGTCCCCTCCTATACTGTCCCTCAGCTATAATGTATAGTCCTGTCCCCTCCTATACTGTCCCTCAGCTATAATGTATAGTCCTGTCTCCTCCTATACTGTCCCTCAGCTATAATGTATAGTCCTGTCCCCTCCTCCTATACTGTCCCTCAGCTATAATGTATAGTCCTGTCCCCCCCTCCTATACTGTCCCTCAGCTATAATGTATAGTCCTGTCCCCCCCTCCTATACTGTCCCTCAGCTATAATGTATAGTCCTGTCCCCTCCTATACTGTCCCTCAGCTATAATGTATAGTCCTGTCCCCTCCTATACTGTCCCTCAGCTATAATGTATAGTCCTGTCCCCTCCTCCTATACTGTCCCTCAGCTATAATGTATAGTCCTGTCCCCTCCTCCTATACTGTCCCTCAGCTATAATGTATAGTCCTGTCCCTCCTCCTATACTGCCCCTCAGCTATAATGTATAGTCCTGTCCCTCCTCCTATACTGTCCCTCAGCTATAATGTATAGTCCTGTCCCCCCCCTCCTATACTGTCCCTCAGCTATAATGTATAGTCCTGTCCCTCAGCTATAATGTATAGTCCTGTCTCCTCCTATACTGTCCCTCAGCTATAATGTATAGTCCTGTCCCCTCCTATACTGTCCCTCAGCTATAATGTATAGTCCTGTCCCCTCCTATACTGTCCCTCAGCTATAATGTATAGTCCTGTCCCCTCCTCCTATACTGTCCCTCAGCTATAATGTACAGTCCTGTCTCCTCCTATACTGTCCCTCAGCTATAATGTATAGTCCTGTCTCCTCCTATACTGTCCCTCAGCTATAATGTATAGTCCTGTCCCCTCCTATACTGTCCCTCAGCTATAATGTTATAGTCCTGTCCCCTCCTATACTGTCCCTCAAGCTATAATGTATAGTCCTGTCTCCTCCTATACTGTCCCTCAGCTATAATGTAGTAGTCCTGTCCCCCCGCCCTTATACTGTCCCTCAGCTATAATGTATAGTCCTGTCCCCTCTCCTATACTGTCCCTCGCTATAATGTATAAGTCCTGTCCCCTCCTCCTATACTCCCTCAGCTATAATTATAGTCCTGTCCCCTCCTATACTGTCCCTCAGCTATAATGTATAGTCACTGTCCCCTCCTATACTGTCCCTCAGCTATAATGTATAGTCCTGTCCCCCTCCTATACTGTCCCTCAGCTATAATGTATAGTCCTGTCCCCTCCTCCTATACTGTCCCCTCAGCTATATGTACAGTCCTGTCGTCCTCCTATACTGTCCCTCAGCTATAATGTATAGTCCTGTCCCCTCCTATACTGTCCCTCAGCTATAATGTATAGTCCTGTCCCCTCCCTCCTATACTGTCCCTCAGCTATAATGTATAGTCCTGTCTCCTCCTATACTGTCCTCAGCTATAATGTATAGTCCTGTCCCCTCCTATACTGTCCCTCAGCTATAATGTATAGTCCTTCTCCTCCTATACTGTCCCTCAGCTATAATGTATAGTCCTGTCCCCTCCTATACTGTCCCTCAGCTATAATGTATAGTCCTGTCCCCCCTCCTATACTGTCCCTCAGCTATAATGTATAGTCCTGTCCCCCCTCCTATACTGTCCCTCAGCTATAATGTATAGTCCTGTCTCTCCTATACTGTCCCTCAGCTATAATGTATAGTCCTGTCCCCCTCCTATACTGTCCTCAGCTATAATGTATAGTCCTGTCCCCTCCTCCTATACTGTCCCTCAGCTATAATGTATAGTCCTGTCCCTCCTCCTATACTGTCCCTCAGCTATAATGTGATAGTCCTGTCCCCTCCTATACTGTCCCTCAGCTATAATGTATAGTCCGGTCCCTCCTCCTATACTGTCCCCTCAGCTATAATGATAGTCCTGTCCCCCTCCTATACTGTCCCTCAGCTATAATGTATAGTCCTGTCCCCTCCTATACTGTCCCTCAGCTATAATGTATAGTCCTGTCTCCTCCTATACTGTCCCTCAGCTATAATGTATAGTCCTGTCCCCTCCTATACTGTCCCTCAGCTATAATGTATAGTCCTGTCCCCTCCTATACTGTCCCTCAGCTATAATGTATAGTCCTGTCCCCTCCTCCTATACTGTCCCCTCAGCTATAATGTATAGTCCTTGTCCCCTCCTATACTGTCCTCAGCTATAATGTATAAGGTCCTGTCCTCCTCCTATACTGTCCCTCAGCTATAATGTATAGGTCCTGTCCCCTCCTATACTGTCCCTCAGCTATAATGTATAGTCCTGTCCTCCTCCTATACTGTCCCTCAGCTATAATGTATAGTCCTGTCCCCCCCTCCTATACTGTCCCTCAGCTATAATGTATAGTCCTGTCCCCTCCTATACTGTCCCTCAGCTATAATGTATAGTCCTGTCCCCTCCTCCTATACTGTCCCTCAGCTATAATGTATAGTCCTGTCCCTCCTCCTATACTGCCCCTCAGCTATAATGTATAGTCCTGTCCCTCCTCCTATACTGTCCCTCAGCTATAATGTATAGTCCTGTCCCCTCCTATACTGTCCCTCAGCTATAATGTATAGTCCTGTCTCCTCCTATACTGTCCCTCAGCTATAATGTATAGTCCTGTCCCTCCTCCTATACTGTCCCTCAGCTATAATGTATAGTCCTGTCCCCTCCTCCTATACTGTCCCTCAGCTATAATGTATAGTCCTGTCCCCTCCTATACTGTCCCTCAGCTATAATGTATAGTCCTGTCCCCTCCTCCTATACTGTCCCTCAGCTATAATGTATAGTCCTGTCCCTCCTCCTATACTGCCCCTCAGCTATAATGTATAGTCCTGTCCCTCCTCCTATACTGTCCCTCAGCTATAATGTATAGTCCTGTCCCCTCCTATACTGTCCCTCAGCTATAATGTATAGTCCTGTCCCCTCCTATACTGTCCCTCAGCTATAATGTATAGTCCTGTCCTCCTCCTATACTGTACATCAGCTATAATGTATAGTCCCTGTCCCTCCTCCTATACTGTCCCTCAGCTGTAATGTATAGTCCTGTCCCCTCCTATACTGTCCCACAGCTATAATGTATAGTCCTGTCCCCTCCTCCTATACTGTCCCTCAGCTGTAATGTATAGTCCTGTCCCTCCTCCTATACTGTCCCTCAGCTATAATGTATAGTCCTGTCTCCTCCTATACTGTCCCTCAGCTGTAATGTATAGTCCTGTCCCCTCCTATACTGTCCTTCAGCTATAATGTATAGTCCTGTCTCCTCCTATACTGTCCCTCAGCTATAATGTATAGTCCTGTCCCCTCCTATACTGTCCCTCAGCTATAATGTATAGTCCTGTCCCTTCTCCTATACTGTCCCTCAGCTATAATGTATAGTCCTGTCTCCTCCTATACTGTCCCTCAGCTATAATGTATAGTCCTGTCCCCTCCTATACTGTCCCTCAGCTATAATGTATAGTCCTGCCCCCTCCTATACTGTCCCTCAGCTATAATGTATAGTCCTGTCCCTCCTCCTATACTGCCCCTCAGCTATAATGTATAGTCCTGTCCCCTCCTATACTGTCCCTCAGCTATAATGTATAGTCCTGTCCCCCCTCCTATACTGTCCCTCAGCTATAATGTATAGTCCTGTCCCCTCCTCCTATACTGTCCCCTCAGCTATAATGTATAGTCCTGTCCCCTCCTATACTGTCCCTCAGCTATAATGTATAGTCCTGTCCCCTCCTATACTGTCCCTCAGCTATAATGTATAGTCCTGTCTCCTCCTATACTGTCCCTCAGCTATAATGTATAGTCCTGTCCCTCCTCCTATACTGTCCCTCAGCTATAATGTATAGTCCTGTCCCTCCTCCTATACTGTCCCTCAGCTATAATGTATAGTCCTGTCCCTCCTCCTATACTGTCCCTCAGCTATAATGTATAGTCCTGTCCCCTCCTCCTATACTGTCCCTCAGCTATAATGTATAGTCCTGTCCCCTCCTATACTGTCCCTCAGCTATAATGTATAGTCCTGTCCCTCCTCCTATACTGTCCCTCAGCTATAATGTATAGTCCTGTCCCTCAGCTATAATGTATAGTCCTGTCCCCTCCTCCTATACTGTCCCTCAGCTATAATGTATAGTCCTGTCCCTCCTCCTATACTGTCCCTCAGCTATAATGTATAGTCCTGTCCCCTCCTCCTATACTGTCCCTCAGCTATAATGTATAGTCCTGTCTCCTCCTATACTGTCCCTCAGCTATAATGTATAGTCCTGTCTCCCTCCTATACTGTCCCCTCAGCTATAATGTATAGTCCTGTCCCCTCCTATACTGTCCCTCAGCTATAATGTATAGTCCTGTCCCCTCCTATACTGTCCCTCAGCTATAATGTATAGTCCTGTCCCCTCCTATACTGTCCCTCAGCTATAATGTATAGTCCTGTCCCCTCCTATACTGTCCCTCAGCTATAATGTATAGTCCTGTCCCCTCCTCCTATACTGCCCCTCAGCTATAATGTATAGTCCTGTCCCCTCCTATACTGTCCCTCAGCTATAATGTATAGTCCTGTCCCCTCCTATACTGTCCCTCAGCTATAATGTATAGTCCTGTCCCCTCCTATACTGTCCCTCAGCTATAATGTATAGTCCTGTCCCCTCCTATACTGTCCCTCAGCTATAATGTATAGTCCTGTCCCCTCCTATACTGTCCCTCAGCTATAATGTATAGTCCTGTCCCTCCTCCTATACTGTCCCTCAGCTATAATGTATAGTCCTGTCCCCCCCTCCTATACTGTCCCTCAGCTATAATGTATAGTCCTGTCCCTCCTATACTGTCCCTCAGCTATATGTATAGTTCCTGTCCCCTCCTATTACTGTCCCTCAGCTATAATGTATAGTCCTGTCCCCTCCTCCTATACTGTCCCTCAGCTATAATGTATAGTCGCTGTCCCCTCCTCCTATACTGTCCCTCAGCTATAATGTATAGTCCTGTCCCCTCCTATACTGTCCTCAGCTATAATGTATAGTCCTGTCCCTCCTATACTGTCCCTCAGCTATAATGTATAGTCATGTCCCTCCTCCTATACTGCCCTCAGCTATAATGTATAGTCCTGTCCCCTCCTATACGTCCCTCAGCTATAATGTATAGTCCTCCCTCCTCCTATACTGTCCCTCAGCTATAATGTATAGTCCTGTCCCCTCCTATACTGCCCCTCAGCTATAATGTATAGTCCTGTCCCCTCCTCCTATACTGCCCCTCAGCTATAATGTATAGTCCTGTCCCTCCTCCTATACTGTCCCTCAGCTATAATGTATAGTCCTGTCCCCTCCTATACCGTCCCTCAGCTATAATGTATAGTCCTGTCCCCTCCTATACTGTCCCTCAGCTATAATGTATAGTCCTCCCTCCTCCTATACTGTCCCTCAGCTATAATGTATAGTCCTGTCCCCTCCTATACTGCCCCTCAGCTATAATGTATAGTCCTGTCCCCTCCTATACTGTCCCTCAGCTATAATGTATAGTCCTGTCCCCTCCTATACTGTCCCTCAGCTATAATGTATAGTCCTGCCTCCTCCTATACTGTCCCTCAGCTATAATGTATAGTCCTGTCCCTCCTCCTATACTGTCCCTCAGCTTTAATGTATAGTCCTGTCCCCTCCTCCTATACTGTCTCTCAGCTATAATGTATAGTCCTGTCCCCTCCTCCTATACTGTCCCTCAGCTATAATGTATAGTCCTGTCCCCTCCTCCTATACTGTCCCTCAGCTATAATGTATAGTCCTGTCCCCTCCTCCTATACTGTCCCTCAGCTATAATGTATAGTCCTGTCCCCTCCTATACCGTCCCTCAGCTATAATGTATAGTCCTGTCCCCTCCTCCTATACTGTCCCTCAGCTATAATGTATAGTCCTGTCCCCTCCTATACTGTCCCTCAGCTATAATGTATAGTCCTGTCCCCTCCTATACTGTCCCTCAGCTATAATGTATAGTCCTCCCTCCTCCTATACTGTCCCTCAGCTATAATGTATAGTCCTGTCCCCTCCTCCTATACTGTCCCTCAGCTATAATGTATAGTCCTGTCCCCCCTCCTATACTGTCCCTCAGCTATAATGTATAGTCCTGTCCCCTCCTATACTGTCCCTCAGCTATAATGTATAGTCCTGTCCCCTCCTATACTGTCCCTCAGCTATAATGTATAGTCCTGTCCCCTCCTATACTGTCCCTCAGCTATAATGTATAGTCCTGTCTCCTCCTATACTGTCCCTCAGCTATAATGTATAGTTCTGTCCCCTCCTATACTGTCCCTCAGCTATAATGTATAGTCCTGTCCCCTCCTATACTGTCCCTCAGCTATAATGTATAGTCCTGTCCCCTCCTATACTGTCCCTCAGCTATAATGTATAGTCCTGTCCCCTCCTCCTATACTGTCCCTCAGCTATAATGTATAGTCCTGTCCCCTCCTATACTGTCCCTCAGCTATAATGTATAGTCCTGTCTCCTCCTATACTGTCCCTCAGCTATAATGTATAGTCCTGTCTCCTCCTATACTGTCCCTCAGCTATAATGTATAGTCCTGTCCCTCCTCCTATACTGTCCCTCAGCTATAATGTATAGTCCTGTCCCCTCCTCCTATACTGTCCCTCAGCTATAATGTATAGTCCTGTCCCCCCCCTCCTATACTGTCCCTCAGCTATAATGTATAGTCCTGTCTCCTCCTATACTGTCCCTCAGCTATAATGTATAGTCCTGTCCCTCCTCCTATACTGTCCCTCAGCTATAATGTATAGTCCTGTCCCCTGCTATACTGTCCCTCAGCTATAATGTATAGTCCTCCCTCCTCCTATACTGTCCCTCAGCTATAATGTATAGTCCTGTCCCCTCCTATACTGTCCCTCAGCTATAATGTATAGTCCTGTCTCCTCCTATACTGTCCCTCAGCTATAATGTATAGTCCTGTCTCCTCCTATACTGTCCCTCAGCTATAATGTATAGTCCTGTCCCCTCCTATACTGTTCCTCAGCTATAATGTATAGTCCTGTCCCCTCCTCCTATACTGTCCCTCAGCTATAATGTATAGTCCTGTCCCCTCCTATACTGTCCCTCAGCTATAATGTATAGTCCTGTCCCCTCCTATACTGTCCCTCAGCTATAATGTATAGTCCTGTCCCCTCCTCCTATACTGTCCCTCAGCTATAATGTATAGTCCTGTCCCCTCCTCCTATATTGTCCCACAGCTATAATGTATAGTCCTGTCCCCTCCTCCTATACTGTCCCTCAGCTATAATGTATAGTCCTGTCCCCTCCTCCTATACTGTCCCTCAGCTATAATGTATAGTCCTGTCCCCTCCTATACTGTCCCTCAGCTATAATGTATAGTCCTCCCCCCTCCTATACTGTCCCTCAGCTATAATGTATAGTCCTGTCCCCTCCTATACTGTCCCTCAGCTATAATGTATAGTCCTCCCCCCTCCTATACTGTCCCTCAGCTATAATGTATAGTCCTGTCCCCTCCTATACTGTCCCTCAGCTATAATGTATAGTCCTGTCCCCTCCTATACTGACCCTCAGCTATAATGTATAGTCCTGTCCCCTCCTCCTATACTGTCCCTCAGCTATAATGTATAGTCCTGTCCCCTCCTCCTATACTGTCCCTCAGCTATAATGTATAGTCCTGTCCCCTCCTATACTGTCCCTCAGCTATAATGTATAGTCCTGTCCCCTCCTATACTGACCCTCAGCTATAATGTATAGTCCTGTCCCCTCCTATACTGTCCCTCAGCTATAATGTATAGTCCTGTCCCCTCAGCTATAATGTATAGTCCTGTCCCCTCCTATACTGTCCCTCAGCTATAATGTATAGTCCTGTCTCCTCCTATACTGCCCCTCAGCTATAGTGTATAGTCCTGTCCCCTCCTATACTGTCCCTCAGCTATAATGTATAGTCCTGTCTCCTCCTATACTGTCCCTCAGCTATAATGTATAGTCCTGTCCCCTCCTATACCGTCCCTCAGCTATAATGTATAGTCCTGTCCCCTCCTATACTGTCCCTCAGCTATAATGTATAGTCCTGCCTCCTCCTATACTGTACCTCAGCTATAATGTATAGTCCTGTCCCCTCCTATACTGTCCCTCAGCTATAATGTATAGTCCTGCCTCCTCCTATACTGTCCCTCAGCTATAATGTATAGTCCTGTCTCCTCCTATACTGTTCCTCAGCTATAATGTATAGTCCTGTCCCCTCCTATACTGTCCCTCAGCTATAATGTATAGTCCTGTCCCCTCCTATACTGTCCCTCAGCTATAATGTATAGTCCTGCCTCCTCCTATACTGTCCCTCAGCTATAATGTATAGTTCTCCCTCCTCCTATAGTAAGCAAGGTCTCCATCCACAGACAGCTGTTTCGGGTTTTTTGCCCCTCATCAGTGGGGAGTAGGTTTCTGGCTAGTGGGAGCAATGACTAGTAAGTGCATGCAAAAGGACGCTGGTTGACCTCGGGGAGATCAACCAAAACACTGCAGAGACACCATCACGTGTCTCAACATCAGTGTATTCTAGAACATTGAACAACCTACTCCACACTGATGAGGGGCAAACCCCCCGAAACAGCTGTCTGTGGATGGAGACCTTGCTTAGGTGGTTTTCTTAATTGGTGACATTCCTTGGCTTGGTTTTTTCTTCCCGGAGGAAGGTCTGGCTAGTTCACTGACGTCAAAACATGTGATGGTGTCTCTGCAGTGTTCTTTTGCATATTTGATTTCTCAAAGGGCAATGTTCTAGAATACACTGACATTGAGACATGTATAGTCCTCCTGTGGTATGCCCCTGCAATGTTATGGCCGAGGTACGGCCGGTCACTTGCTTGGTGGCTAGGTGTGACGCCAGTTCTGTGGTGGTTGGCCAAGATACAGCAGTCCTAGAGGGTGACGCAAGCCTTAGACCTTGTTACCTGGGATGCACGTGTAGCGATGGGAGTCGTGGATTCTCTGTACCGTCAACAGCGATGGCATAAACCGCACCAGGGAGCGGAGTCTAAGGGGCCGCTGGTTTTCACCAGAGCCCGCCGCTCTAAGGGGCCCGCCCGTTCATAGGCTTCTAGCAACTTTGCTCTATCCCGATCAGTTCCTAGCCTTCTGCTTTGTGGATACTGTCTTGCACTGTGACTCTACTAGTCTATGGCGAGGGTTGAGATGATCTCTGACTTGTCCTTTCCTGTGAGGGGTTTAACACTGCATAGTGTCGAGTGGAGTGACTGGAGGAGAATAGGTTAACTGCATCTTGTCTAGTGACAAAGACCTCTTTTGGACTGGTTCTTCTGTCCCTGTCAGGGGACCTGGCAGAGGACCAGGGCCCAACTAGGCTGCTACAGGGAGTGTTCTGGCTTGTGCCCTTCCTGTACAGAGCCCTGTGACAAAAGACACTACACTTCCTCTACCCATGTGACTTCCTATCTACAGCCCCTGTAAGGTGTGCTGTGAATGGGTGAAGAGTGCAGAAGAAGAAAGGAGAGAAATGATAGGATAGAAGAGAACACGCTCATTGGTCTACAGATCCATGTGACATAGTAAATAACAACCCTTTCAGTTCTACAGCTGTACAACAACTAAGTACATATACTTACAATAGCGACATCTAGTGGCAAAACTTTAACATTACTACATCACCACTTACATACAACAAGTACAGGTTTTTGCGATGGATTTAACTACGAGCAACACCCGTGGTGGGATACCACACTCCCTCCTCCTATACAGCCTTCAGCTGTAATGTATAGTGCTGCCTCCTCCTATCCCGCCCTCAGCCATAATATATAGTCCTGTATAGTCAAGGGCAGCGCCAAGGTATTCCCAGCCGGGGGGCAGCGCCAATGTTCAACCAGCCGAGGGTAGCGCCAATGTAAAACCAGACGGGGGCAGCGCCAATGTATAATCAGCCAGGGGCAGCGCCAAGGTATAACCAGCCGGGGGCAGCGCAAAGGTATACCCAGCCGGGGGGCAGTGCCAATGTATAACAAGCTGGGGGCAGCGCCAATGTATAACAAGCTGGGGGCAGCGCCAATGTATAACAAGCTGGGGGCAGCGCCAATGTATAACAAGCTGGGGGCAGCGCCAATGTATAACCAGCCAGGGGTAGCGCCAATGTATAACCATCCGGGAGCAGCGCCAATGTATACCCAGCCGGGGGTAGCGCCAATGTAAATCCAGCCGGGGGTAGCGCCAACGTATAACCAGCCGGGGGTAGCGCCAATGTATAACCAGCCGGGGGTAGCACCAATGTAAAACCGGCTGGGGTAGCGCCAATGTAAAACCAGCTGGGGTAGCGCCAACGTATAACCAGCCGGGGGTAGCGCCAATGTAAAACCAGCCGGGGGTAGCGCCAATGTATAACCAGCTGGGGTAGCGCCAACGTATAACTAGCCGGGGGTAGCGCCAATGTATAACCAGCTGAGGTAGCGCCAATGTATTACCAGCTGGGGTAGCGCCAATGTATAACCAGCCGGGGGTAGCATCAATGTATAACCAGCCGGGGGTAGCGCCAATATATAACCAGCCGGGGGCAGCACCAATGTATAACCAGCCAGAGGTAGCGCCAATGTATAACCAGCTGGGGTAGCGCCAATGTATAACCAGCCGGAGGTAGCGCCAATGTATAACCAGCTGGGGTAGCGCCAATGTATAACCAGCCGGGGGTAGCATCAATGTATAACCAGCCGGGGGTAGCGCCAATATATAACCAGCTGGGGGCAGCACCAATGTATAACCAGCCGGAGGTAGCGCCAATGTATAACCAGCTGGGGTAGCGCCAATGTATAACCAGCCGGGGGTAGCGCAATGTAAAACCAGCTGGGGTAGTGCCAACGTATAACCAGCCGGGGGCACAGCCAATGTATAACCAGCTGGGGTAGCGCCAATGTATAACCAGATGGGGTAGCGCCAATGTATAACCAGCCAGGGGTAGCGCCAATATATAACCAGCCGGGGGCCGCACCAATGTATAACCAGCCGGGGGTAGCGCCAATGTATAACCAGCCGGGAGCAGCGACAATGTATAACCAGCCGGGGGTAGCGACAATGGATAACCACTGGGGGGCAGCATAAATGTATAACCAGCCGGGGGTAGCGCCAATGTATAACCAGCTGGGGTAGCGCCAATGTATAACCAGCCGGGGGTAGCGCCAATATATAACCAGCCGGGGGCCGCACCAATGTATAACCAGCCGGGGGTAGCGCCAATGTATAACCAGCTGGGGTAGCGCCAAGGTATAACCAGCTGGGGTAGCGCCAATGTATAACCAGCTGGGGTAGCGCCAAGGTATAACCACTGGGGGGCAGCATCAATGTATAACCAGCCGGGGGTAGCGCCAATGTATAACCAGCTGGGGTAGCGCCAAGGTATAACCAGCTGGGGTAGCGCCAATGTATAACCAGCTGGGGTAGCGCCAAGGTATAACCACTGGGGGGCAGCATCAATGTATAACCAGCCGGGGGTAGCGCCAATGTATAACCAGCCGGGGGGTAGCGCCAATGTATAACCAGCTGGGGTAGCGCCAATGTATAACCAGCCGGGGGTAGCGCCAATGTAAAACCAGCTAGGGTAGTGCCAATGTATAACCAGCTGGGGTAGCGCCAATGTATAACCAGCCGGGGGTAGCGCCAATGTATAACCAGCCGGGGGTAGCACCAATGTATAACCAGCCGGGGGTAGCGCCAATGTATAACCAGCTGGGGGTAGCACCAATGTATAACCAGCCGGGGGTAGCACCAATGTATAACCAGCTGGGGTAGCGCCAATGTATAACCAGCCGGGGGTAGCACCAATGTATAACCAGCTGGGGTAGCGCCAATGTATAACCAGCCGGGGGTAGCACCAATGTATAACCAGCTGGGGTAGCGCCAATGTATAACCAGCCGGGGGTAGCACCAATGTATAACCAGCCGGGGGTAGCACCAATGTATAACCAGCCGGGGGTAGCACCAATGTATAACCAGTCGGGAGCAGCGACAATGTATAACCAGCCGGGGGCCGCACCAATGTATAACCAGCCGGGGGTAGCGCCAATGTATAACCAGCTGGGGTAGCGCCAATGTATAAACAGCCGGGGGTAGCGCCAATATATAACCAGCCGGGGGCCGCACCAATGTATAACCAGCCGGGGGTAGCGCTAATGTATAACCAGCTGAGGTAGCGCCAATGTATAACCAGCTGGGGTAGCGCCAAGGTATAACCACTGGGGGGCAGCATCAATGTATAACCAGCCGGGGGTAGCGCCAATGTATAACCAGCCGGGGGGTAGCGCCAATGTATAACCAGCTGGGGTAGCGCCAATGTATAACCAGCCGGGGGTAGCGCCAATGTAAAACCAGCTGGGGTAGCGCCAATGTATAACCAGTTGGGGTAGTGCCAATGTATAACCAGCCGGGGGTAGCGCCAATGTATAACCAGCCGGGGGTAGCGCCAATGTATAACCAGCCGGGGGTAGCGCCAATGTATAACCAGCCGGGGGTAGCGCCAATGTATAACCAGCCGGGGGTAGCACCAATGTATAACCAGCTGGGGTAGCGCCAATGTATAACCAGCCGGGGGTAGCACCAATGTATAACCAGCTGGGGTAGCGCCAATGTATAACCAGCCGGGGGTAGCACCAATGTATAACCAGTCGGGGGTAGCGCCAATGTATAACCAGCCGGGGGTAGCACCAATGTATAACCAGCTGGGGGGCAGCATCAATGTATAACCAGCCGGGGGTAGCGCCAATGTATAACCAGCTGGGGTAGCGCCAAGGTATAACCAGCCGGGGGTAGCACCAATGTATAACCAGCTGGGGTAGCGCCAATGTAAAACCAGCTGGGGTAGCGCCAATGTATAACCAGCTGGGGGTAGCACCAATGTATAACCAGCTGGGGTAGCGCCAATGTATAACCAGCCGGGGGTAGCACCAATGTATAACCAGTCGGGGGTAGCGCCAATGTATAACCAGCCGGGAGCAGCGACAATGTATAACCAGCCGGGGGTAGCACCAATGTATAACCAGCTGGGGTAGCGCCAATGTATAACCAGCCGGGGGTAGCACCAATGTATAACCAGTCGGGGGTAGCGCCAATGTATAACCAGCCGGGAGCAGCGACAATGTATAACCAGCCGGGGGTAGCACCAATGTATAACCAGTCGGGAGCAGCGACAATGTATAACCAGCCGGGAACAGCGCCATCTCATGGTGGTAGTTATCAATACAAGGAGGAGAGGAATGAACCAGGGATATCGTGGCAGCACTGACAAACACCAAATCCTGAAAATGACTCTTCTCCCCCCCCCCCAGGATCAGGGGTCTCTCCCATCCCAGCACAGGAAGTGTCAGCACGTTCCCACGACCCCGACTCAGTGATGATCCAGACCGCCGGCCCCACATCATCTCATCACCCCGGGGGGACACAGTACAACTTCTCCTGTATATATGGACACTGCACAGTATAACTTCTCCTGTATATATGGACACTGCACAGTACCACTTCTGTATATATGGACACTGCACAGTACCACTTCTCCTGTGTATATATGGACAGTGCACAGTACCACTTCTCCTGTATATATAGACACTGCACAGTACCACTTCTCCTGTGTATATGGACACTGCACAGTACCGCTTCTTTATATATGGACAGCGCACAGTACTACTTCTGTATATATGGACAGCGCACAGTACTACTTCTGTATATATGGACAGTGCACAGTACCACTTCTCCTGTATATATGGACAGTGCACAGTACCACTTCTCCTGTATATATGGACACTGCACAGTACCACTTCTCCTGTATATATGGACAGTGCACAGTACCACTTCTCCTGTATATATGGACACTGCACAGTACCACTTCTCCTGTATATATGGACACTGCACAGTACCACTTCTCCTGTATATATGGACAGTGCACAGTACCAGAGGATAGTTATGTTAGTATAGAGGATAGTTATGTTAGTATAGAGGATAGGTATGTTAGTATAGAGGATAGTTATGTTAGTGTAGAATATAGTTATGTTAGTATAGAGTACAGGTATGTTAGTATAGAGGATAGTTATGTTAGTATAGAGGTTAGTAATGTTAGTGTAGAGGATAGTTATGTTAGTATAGAGGATAGTAATGTTAGTATAGAGGATAGTTATGTTAGTGTAGAGGATAGTTATGTTAGTATAGAGGATAGTTATGTTAGTGTAGAGGATAGTTATGTTAGTATAGAGGTTAGTTATGTTAGTGTAGAGGATAGTTATGTTAGTATAGAGGATAGTTATGTTAGTGTAGAGGATAGTTATGTTAGTATAGAGGATAGTAATGTTAGTATAGAGGATAGTTATGTTAGTGTAGAGGATAGTTATGTTAGTGTAGAGGATAGTTATGTTAGTATAGAGGATAGTTATGTTAGTGTAGAATATAGGTATGTTAGTATAGAGGATAGTTATGTTAGTATAGAGGATAGTTATGTTAGTATAGAGGATAGTAATGTTAGAATAGAGGATAGTTATGTTAGTATAGAGGATAGATATGTTAGTGTAGAATATAGTTATGTTAGTATAGAGTACAGGTATGTTAGTATAGAGGATAGTTATGTTAGTATAGAGGATAGTTATGTTAGTGTAGAGGATAGTTATGTTAGTATAGAGGATAGATATGTTAGTATAAAGGATAGATATGTTAGTGTAGAATATAGTTATGTTAGTATAGAGTACAGGTATGTTAGTATAGAGGATAGTTATGTTAGTGTAGAGGATAGATATGTTAGTATAGAGGATAGTTATGTTAGTATAGAGGATAGTTATGTTAGTATAGAGGATAGTTATGTTAGTATAGAATATAGTTATGTTAGTATAGAGTATAGGTATGTTAGTATAGTGCAGGCATGTCCAAACTTTTTTCGAAGAGTGCCAAATTTGATGAAGTGAACATGTGCGAGGGCCGACCATTTTACATGCTACATGCTATATGCTTTATAACACAGGCAGATAATAGCAAGCTGGATACCTGGGGGGCCGTAAAAGTTCGGAACGCGGGCCGCAAATGGCCCTCCGGACGGACTTTGGACATGCCTGGTATAGAGGATAGTTAAGTTGGTATAAAGCAGTGATTTTCAACCTTTTTTGAGCCGCGGCACACTTTTTATATTTAAAAAATCCCGGGGCACACCACCAACCAAAATGGCACAAAATGACACTAAAACAGGACATATTATACATATAGTTCATAATATAGATTCTAAATGTATTTATACTCACTCAGTGTAAAACCTGGGCCTGTTTTCTTCTCCCCCCTGTGCTTCTCTCCTGTGCTTCTCTCCACCATACTTCTCCCCCCTGCTTCTCTCCTGTGCTTCTCTCCACCATACTTCTCCCCCCTGCTTCTCTCCTGTGCTTCTCTCCACCATACTTCTCTCCACCATACTTCTCCCCCCTGCTTCTCTCCACCATACTTCTCCCCCCTACTTCTCTCCTGTGCTTCTCTCCACCATACCTCTCCCCCCTGCTTCTCTCCACCATACTTCTCCCCCCTGCTTCTCTCCTGTGCTTCTCTCCACCATACTTCTCTCCACCATACTTCTCCCCCCTGCTTCTCTCCACCATACTTCTCCCCCCTACTTCTCTCCTGTGCTTCTCTCCACCATACTTCTCCCCCCTGCTTCTCTCCTGTGCTTCTCTCCCTCATGCTTCTCTCCTGTGCTTCTCTCCACCATACATCTCCCCCCTGCTCCTCTCCAGTGATTCTCTCCCCCATGCTTCTCTCCTGTGCTTCTCTCCACCATACTTCTCACCCCTGCTTCTCTCCTGTGCTCTCCACCATACTTCTCCCTCCTGCTTCTCTCCTGTGCTTCTCCCCCCTGCTTCTCTCCTGTGCTTCTCTCCACCATACTTCTCTCCACCATACTTCTCCCCCCTGCTTCTCTCCACCATACTTCTCCCCCCTACTTCTCTCCTGTGCTTCTCTCCACCATACTTCTCCCCCCTGCTTCTCTCCTGTGCTTCTCTCCACCATACTTCTCTCCACCATACTTCTCCCCCCTGCTTCTCTCCACCATACTTCTCCCCCCTACTTCTCTCCTGTGCTTCTCTCCACCATACTTCTCCCCCTGCTTCTCTCCACCATACTTCTCCCCCCTGCTTCTCTCCTGTGCTTCTCTCCACCATACTTCTCTCCACCATACTTCTCCCCCCTGCTTCTCTCCACCATACTTCTCCCCCCTACTTCTCTCCTGTGCTTCTCTCCACCATACTTCTCCCCCCTGCTTCTCTCCTGTGCTTCTCTCCACCATACTTCTCCCCCCTGCTTCTCTCCTGTGCTTCTCTCCTGTGCTTCTCTCCCTCATGCTTCTCTCCTGTGCTTCTCTCCACCATACATCTCCCCCCTGCTCCTCTCCAGTGCTTCTCTCCCCCATGCTTCTCTCCTGTGCTTCTCTCCACCATACTTCTCACCCCTGCTTCTCTCCTGTGCTCTCCACCATACTTCTCCCTCCTGCTTCTCTCCTGTGCTTCTCCCCCCTGCTTCTCTCATGTGCTTCTCCCCCCTGTGCTTCTCTCCTGTGCTTCTCTCCACCATACTTCTCACCCCTGCTTCTCTCCTGTGCTCTCCACCATACTTCTCCCTCCTGCTTCTCTCCTGTGCTTCTCTCCCCGATGCTTCTCTCCACCATACTTCTCCCCCCTGCTTCTCTCCTTTGCTTCTCTCCCCCATGCTTCTCTCCTGTGCTTCTCTCCACCATACTTCTCCCCCATGCTTCTCTCCTGTGCTTCTCTCCACCATACTTCTCCCCCCTGCTTCTCTCCTGGGCTTCTCTCCACCATACTTCTCTCCCCTACTTCTCTCCTGGGCTTCTCTCCACCATACTTCTCCCCCCTGCTTCTCTCCTGGGCTTCTCTCCACCATACTTCTCTCCCCCATGCTTCTTTCCTGTGCTTCTCTCCCCCATGCTTCTCTCCTGTGTTTCTCTCCACCATACTTCACTCCACCCTGCTTCTCTCCACCAAACTTCTCTCCCTCATGCTTCTCTCCTGTGTTTCTCTCCACCATACTTCACTCCACCCTGCTTCTCTCCACCATTCTTCACTCCACCCTGCTTCTCTTCCCCCTGCTTCTCTCCACCAAACTTCTCTCCACCCTGCTTCTCTCCACCATACTTCACTCCACCCTGCTTCTCTTCCCCCTGCTTCTCTCCACCAAACTTCTCTCCTCCCTGCTTCTCTCCGCTGTTTCTCTCCCCCATCCCCAGGTTTCTCTCCCCCCCCCTTCCTCCTCACCTCCTCCGAGATGGTCACCGCTGCTGTCCGCCTCACCTACTGGCTGCCCGTAGGGCCCGGACATGCTCCTCCAATCAGCGGAGACCGGGATCGTGGTGTGCTGCGCACACGCAACCGCCCACATTATAATCCGCCACTGATCGCTGCACATTGCCGGGGAACAAAACACAGGGGCACCATAGTTTGGGGAACTTTCCCCGCGGCACACTGGTTGAAAATCACTGGTATAGAGGATAGATATGTTAGTATAGAGCAGCGTCTCCCAACCAGGGTGCCGCGACACACTGGTGAGCCGTGAGAACCCGCCAGGGGTGCCGCGGGATGCCGGTGGGAAATGCGACACTGTCCCTTTAATATCCCTAGAAGCTGCGGCCGTGCAGCTTCTAGGGATATGCTGATCGGGCACACAGTGAGCGGGCGAAACATTCAATCAAGCAGAATGTCGGAGCAGGACCTGTCAGCGTCCTGCTCTGACATTCACTCCCATAGGCTGCGGCACTTCATGCCAGCAGCCTATGGGACGCCGGGATGAAGAATTTTATATTATGTTTACCAGGATGACTTAGAACGCATTTACCATATACTCCATATTTTACCAAATCGTTTCTTTCCCTTATCATTATTTGCAAAATGAATCTTTTCATAACTCCTGATCTTATTTACCAAATGTAACCACTCGGACATGGGGGGCTCTTCTGTATCCACCCAGTGTCTCATAAGGATCACCCGAGCTATGAGTAATAATTTAGCTATTAGTATTTGATGTTCCGATATTTGCACGGTACAGCCTAATATTATGCACAAGGGATTATATGGAATCTTTACTTTTATTCGCTCTTCTATTTTGATCACTACCTTTTGCCAATATTCCTGTATCACCTTACACTCCCATAATAGGTGTAAATTCCAAGCATCATGCCAGCCGCATTTACTACATATTGCATCTGTGCGTTTATTAATTTTTTAAGAAACTGTGGAGAATAATGCAGTCTCTTAAATATTTTCCAATGAATAAGTTTGTGATTCTTATTAAAAGTGACTGCACTTACCATTTTGAAAATATTATCCCATTCATCCTGCGTGATAGCGCCTATCTCACGCTCCCATTTTTTGCTTACAAACCATATGTGCATTCTCAGTACAAATTCTAATAATCGACTTATACAGCATTCCCAACTCTCCTTTTCTATTCCCTTTAAGCGTCACAATACGTGCAAAGATCTCCTGTGAGTGTGTCTTAAATATTCCCTGATCTTGAGTGTATTTAAGTGCATGTGCTAACTGTCTATAATATATTACACCTCGCTGATCCAGCTGATGTTTTTGTGCTAGCAAATCAAAACTCAGTAACTTCCCTCCTTCAAAAACTTGATCCAGTACTGTGATTCCTCTAAGAACCCAAAAACTGGTTTCTATTTTACCTAACTCGCCTAATTTTGGATTCCCCCATAGCGGTGTGAATTGCGTACTACCCACTATGTGACATAATTTCTTAGTGCTATTCCAAACTTTACTCTGTGCAAATATGTGAAATCTTTATTACTATTAGCACCAACCTCTAAAATATTGAGAAGGTGCTTGCCATATCTTATATCTAATCCTAAAATGAACTTCCCTAAAAGTGTGTCCCTATTCCTCTGAATATTTTGTAAGTGCAGTGCAAAAAAATATAACTTAAAATCCGGCAATGAGAGCCCTCCCTCTTCTTCTCCTACTGTAAGATGTTTATATTTGACCCGCACTCGCTTTCTTCCCCAGATGAGACGATTCAGTTGTGTTTCTATATATCTGAACCATTTATTAGGGACCCAGACAGGGGCAGAGCGTAATACGTATACTATCTGAGGTTGTATTATCATCTTAATAAGTGCTATACGATCCACTTGAGAAAGGGGTAATCTCAGCCAGATATCTATTTTCTTTTCCAATTTTTTGATTAGAGGCTTAACATTTAGCTCAATGTATCTTCTTGGATCGGATGAGATATTAATCCCCAAATATTTAATGCTATCATCCTTATTTAGCTTCATAAGACCAAAATCTGGGTGGGTTTCTTCTTGACCGATCGGGAGACATGCAGACTTGCTCCAATTTACCCGAAGCCCTGAGATTTCTCCAAATCGCTCAAGACGGTCCATTACTCTAGGTATTGCCCTGTTTGGATTCTGCGCCATAACAAGCATGTTATCAGCGTAAAGAATTATTTTACCTGAATCCGACTTCAGGCCAAAGCCTTTTATAGATGAATCTTGTCTAATAGCTGTAGCTAAGGGCTCTATATATATAGAGCGTAAAGAGTCGGGGATAGAGGGCACCCCTGCCTGGTACCTCTGGTGAGAACAAACCATTCGGACATGCCCCCATTTATACATAGTCTCGCCCTAGGTGAATCATACATCATCTTAATCCAGGTTATTATGTTCTGTCCAAGGCCGAAGGCCCCGAGAGTCCTCCATAGATATCCCCACTCTACCCTGTCAAAAGCCTTAGTGGCATCAAGCGACAGGATAGAGTGAGGATTAGCTCCGCCAACCTGAACATCCGCGAAAACTCGCTCAATATTCACGAAGGTGGATCTCTGTGAGATAAATCCGTTTTGATCTTCATTAACCAATGATCCAACAACCTCTTTTAACCTGAGTGTTATGACTTTAGAGAATAACTTAATATCCGAATTTAACAATGAAATAGGACGATATGCATCAAGTTCAGTATTATCTTTATTTTTTTGGGGAAAGACAACTATTGTGGCCTCCGCCATAGACTGTGGCAGATTGCCAGATAAACAGGATTCATGAAACACTTTGAGCAGGATTGGCAACAAGACCTCGCCATATTTTTTATAAAATTCCGTTGGAATCCCATCTGGTCCAGAAGCAGAACCATTGGGCATAGAATTTAAAGCTTTTTGTAACTCACTTAGGGAAATCTCTCTATCTAGACTCGCTCTTTGTTCTACTGTGACAGTTGGTAAATTCACTCCATTAACCCCTTCGTGCTGCAGCTAGTTTGGGCCTTAATGACCGGGCTAATTTTTCAAAATCTGACCTGTCTCACTTTATGCTCTTATAGCTCAGTGATGCTTTAACGTATGCTAGCGATTCTGAGACTGTTTTTTCGTGACATTTGGTCACTACTTTGTGTGTTTTTTGTGAAAAACATCAAAATATCATGAAAAATTTAAAAAATTTGCATTTTATGAACTTTGAAATTCTCTGCTTCTAAAAAAAGAAAGTCATAGCACATAAATTAGTTACTAAGTCACATTACCAATATGTCTTCTTTATTCTGGCATAATTTGGGAAACATATTTTACTTTTTTAGGGTGTTATGGGGCTTAGAAATTTATCAGCAAATTATCACATTTTCGTGAAACTGATTTTTTTAGGGACCAGTTTTTTTTTTAAATGGATTTAGAAGTCTGATATCCTGAAAACCCCCATAAGTGACCCCATTTTGGAAACTACACACCTTAAAGAATTAATCTAGGGGTATAATGAGCATTTTAACCCTACAGGGGCTGGAGGAAAGTATTCACAATTAGGCAGTAAAAAAATGGAAAATTTTAATTTTCCAATAATATATACGTTTAGATTAAAGTTTCTCATTTTCAAAAGGAATATGAGACAAAAAGCACCCCAAAATTTGTAATGCAGGTTCTCTTGAGTACAACGGTACCCCATATGTGGGCGTAAACCACTGTATGGGCACACAGCAGGGCTCAGAAGGAAGGGAGCGCCAATTAGCTTTTCCAATGCAAATTTTGCTGAAGAAGTTTCTGAGCGCCAGGTGCGTTTGCAGAGCCCCTGTAGTGTCAGCAGAGAGAAAACCCCCCATAAGTCACCCCATTTTAGAAAGTACACCCCTCAAAGAATTCATCTTGGTGTGTGGTGACCATTTTGACCCCACAGGTATTACAGGAAAGTATTCAAAAGAAGACAGTAAAAATGAAAAACTCGAATTCTTCCAATAATATGTTCGTTTAGTTTGAAATTTCTCAATTTCACGAGGAACAAGAGGAAAAAAGTACCCCAAAATTTGTAACGCAGGTTCTCCTGAGTACAATGGTACCCCATATGTGGGCATAAACCACTGCATGGGCACACAGGAGGGCTCAGAAGGGAAGGAGCGCCAATTAGCTTTTTCAATGCAGATTTTGCTGCAGAAGTTTCCGAGCGCCAGGTGCGTTTGCAGAGCCCCTGTAGTGTCAGCAGAATAGATTTCCCCCAAAAGTCACCCCATTTTGGAAAGTGCACCCCTCAAAGAATTCATCTTGGGGTGTGGTGACCATTTTTACCCCACAGGTATTAGAGGAAAGTATTCAAAATTGGCCAGTAAAAATGAAAAACTCTAATTTTTCCAATAATATGTTGGTTTAGTTTGAAATTTCTCAATTTGACGAGGAACAGGAGAGAAAACGTACCCCAAAATCTGTAACGCAGGTTCTCCTGAGTACAACGGTACCCCATATGTGGGCATAAACCACTGTATGGGCACACAGCAGGGCTCAGAAGGGAAGGAGCGCCAACTTGCTGGAGCAAAACCGCAGCTAGTAATGGTTATTAGAATAGCGCAGTTACTAAAATAAAATAAAAAAAATGAGATTACAGGTAATGTGGGGTGGTTACGGGCAACCAGGGGTGGTTATGGGCAACCTGCGGTGGTTACAGGTAATCTGGGGTGGTTACGGACAACATGGGGTGGTTACGGGCAACCTGCTGTGGTTACAGGCAATGTGGGGTGGTTACAGGCAACGTGGGCTGGTTACAGGCAATCTGCTGTGCTTACAGACAATCTGGGGTGGTTACGGGCAACCTGCAGTGCTTACAGACAATCTGGGATGGTTACGGGAAACGTGGGGTGGTTACGGGCAACCTGCAGTGCTTACAGACAATCTGGGGTGGATACGGGCAACGTGGGGTGGTTACGGGCAACCTGCAGTGCTTACAGACAATCTGGGGTGGTTACGGGCAAAGTGGAGTGGTTACAGGCAATGTGGGGTGGTTACGGATAAACTGAAGTTCTTATAGGCAATCTGGGGTGGATACCTGTAATCTGGCATGGGCACCGCAATCTGGAGGGGGTCATTGGCAATTTGGGGTGGTCAGAGGCGACGTGTGGTGGTCAGAGGCGACGTGTGGTGGTCAGAGGCGACGTGCGGTGGTCAGAGGCGACGTGTGGTGGTCAGAGGCGACGTGTGGTGGTCAGAGGCGACGTGCGGTGGTCAGAGGCGACGTGCGGTGGTCAGAGGCATCGTGGCGTGGTCAGAGGCATCGTGGCGTGGGCAGAGGCATCGTGGCGTGGGCAGAGGCATCGTGGCGTGGGCAGAGGCATCGTGGTGTGGGCAGAGGCATCGTGGCGTGGGCAGAGGCATTGTGGCGTGGTCAGAGGCATCGTGGCGTAGGCAGAGGCATCGTGGCGTGGGCAGAGGCATCGTGGCGTGGTCAGAGGCAACGCGCGGTGGTTACGTGCAATCTGGGGGGGGGTTACATGTAATCTGGCATGATTACGGGGAACCTGGGGGGTTATGTGCAACCTGGAAGGGTTACAGACAATCTGGGATTGTTACTGATAAACTGAAGTGCTTATAGGTAATCTGGGGTGGGTACATGTAATTTGGGGTGGTTACGGGCAATCGGGAGGGGGTCACTGGCAATTTGCGGTGGTTACGGGCAACGTGCGGTGGTTACGGGCAACGTGCGGTGGTTACGGGCAACGTGCGGTGGTTACGGGCAACCTGCGGTGGTTACGGGTAATCTGGGGAGGGGTTAGGGGTAATTTGGGAGTAAACTGCAATTATTACTATAATAAAAAGTGTGTGTTTTATT